>NC_089811.1:9113730-9128730 GCF_029633855.1 Hoplias malabaricus
ACTGACCCAGGCTCTAACACTGACTCTAACACTGACCCTGACTCTAACACTGACCCAGGCTCTAACACTGACTCTAACACTGACCCAGGCTCTAACACTGACTCTAACACTGACCCTGACTCTAACACTGACTCTAACACTGACCCTGACTCTAACACTGACCCAGGCTCTAACACTGACTCTAACACTGACCCTGACTCTAACACTGACTCTAACACTGACCCAGGCTCTAACACTGACTCTAACACTGACCCTGACTCTAACACTGACCCAGGCTCTAACACTGACTCTAACACTGACCCTGACTCTAACACTGACTCTAACACTGACCCTGACTCTAACACTGACTCTAACACTGACCCTGACTCTAACACTGACCCAGGCTCTAACACTGACTCTAACACTGACCCTGACTCTAACACTGACCCAGGCTCTAACACTGACTCTAACACTGACCCAGGCTCTAACACTGACTCTAACACTGACCCTGACTCTAACACTGACTCTAACACTGACCCTGACTCTAACACTGACCCAGGCTCTAACACTGACTCTAACACTGACCCTGACTCTAACACTGACTCTAACACTGACCCAGGCTCTAACACTGACTCTAACACTGACCCTGACTCTAACACTGACCCAGGCTCTAACACTGACTCTAACACTGACCCTGACTCTAACACTGACTCTAACACTGACCCTGACTCTAACCCTGACTCTAACACTGACTCAAACACTGACCCTGGCCCTAAAATGTAATATACCTTGTGGGGACCTTCTCGTGAACAAGGAAGACAAATCTCCACAATGTAAGTGTGTAAACAGATATTGGTACCCAGAAAGTAAGCTATTGAAACAGAGTAACCACACACACACACACACACTGCATCGAGTGAGTGAGTGAAACAGCTACAGAATAAAAATTTAAAGTAGAGAAAAGGAATGAGAGATAGTTCCAAAGAGAAAGAAATAGAGAGAGAGACACGGCAAAAGCAGCAGATGGAGGATCAATGTTCTTGCTGAAACAGCCACTTTACATCCACACACACACACACACACACACACACACACAGAAAAACACGGACACACCTCTGTGGTAAAGGTCACTGTTGCCGGGCAGCATCAGCGTGAATCCATCAAAAGCTGGATCAATGCATGGACTTAAAAAGACGGACGGAGTTAATAGGGCTCGACTGACCGCCGCGCCGGTAATGACCAAATACACTCAGCTCAGCTCTACTCAGGGGACACTGTACACTCCGGATCCCAACACTGCTGTGAGGGTTTGATGGCCATCAGGACATCAGTGAGGTCAGGAGCTCTGTCACTCCAGAGAACACTGTTCCACAGTTCCATTTCTCCACTGATCCACAGCCAGTGCTGGGGCATTTACAGCCCTCTACCTCTCACACTGTAAATCACTGTGTGTGTGTGTGTGTGAGGGACTCACGTCAGATCCGTTACCCTCCCGCAGGTTGTACGTGAGGTCGTGCTGGATCTCGCTGATGAATTTCTGGGCGTATTCGGGGTACAGACGCAGAACTTCACGGAGCCCCTTCAGACTGATGTACTGCAGGTCACAGTAGGTCAGAGCCTTGACGTTGGCGTTGGTCTTGATGACCTGGTCCCGGGTCAGAGAGTCCGACCCGATCAGATCTCCTTTACCTGAGGAGCAAGAGGGAAAGCGTTAAGAGTTTTTTTAGGGTTGTGTGAACACATCCAATCCGAGTCACTTTCATGTGTGCTCCCAGATCGGACACGAAATGGAGCTTGTGATGTCACAAAACCCACAAAAACAAATAGATGGTGTTCACTCATAAATCTGTTTGTAGCGATGTTCAAACAAAGACAGCATCTTTGATCCTGGCTCATATTCAGAAATCTCAATATTTACCTGAGCAAAGACAAACCACGGTTAACTCTTTAAAGCCTGGCCTGGGTTTCACGCTCGGTCACTGGAGACAAAACTAATTCGTCTGACGCTAACAGTTAACTGGCCTGGTCCAGTTAAAGCACTACCTGGACACTATAAGGCTTCAGTGAACAGCCACGTCCCCTTACCCCATCACACACAGGTCAACAATGTACACCACTGGCAGGTGAAGTGAGTAGAACTGATGATTCAGTTACAGTGCCCCCTGTTGATGGGTACATCAGGCACTGACAGCCCTTTTCCACTTAAAAAAAAAACGGTGGTTCTGGTTCTTGAACCGGGTCTGTTGAGGATTCCTGGAGCCCTAGATTTATCAAGTGGAACTGTCTCCCACGTTTCCACCGATTTTGATGGGAACCAAGTGTATGTTGTCAGCAGGGGGCGCTGTGGTGGGCTCGGTTCCATCGTCGCTGCGACTGAATTCACTGCCAGAGCCAGACACAAAAGGATAGAGTCCGGAGAGAGTCATGTTTTAGCCACGGTTTACAGCTCAGTGAGATCCTGTTTTGTTTTTTCTTATTTATTTCTATGACACATTGTAAATGTCCTGTTCCCCTCCACTGCACCACAACACTTTATTTGAGGCACTGAGCTCTTTCTGGAGCTTCTTTATCTCGACTCGCCCAGAAATGAGATCACGATTCCTGCTGAAGAACTGACTACGCTTTGTTTTCTGATTCGTGAATTAATGTATGTTGGAAATGCACATAAAGGTTCCAGATTAGGTTCGGGAATGGGAACCGAACCAGTTCCACAAGCTATGAGTAAACAAACCGTTCTTGAAGCAGGAGAAACGGTCAGTGTAAGGATCTGAGGGCCACACTCACACTATGATGGTCATATTGTTTTGGTCAGTCTTCAGAACCCATGTCTGTAGGGGTGTTCCTGGTGTGCAGTGGTCAGAACCGACCCAGTGTGGTCTCAGGAAGGATGACGGGTGTCTGTGGCCTGGTCAAAGCTGCTCAGACTGGGAATGTATAGCCAGTGAATGAAGGGCAGACACAGCTGATGTTTCAGTAGCTGTATTAATCAGTGATGTACCTCAAACGTGATGTAAAATGTGCTGTAAATGCTCACATGGCAAACTTCTGCTCAGAGTGGGAAACTTAGACGGGGAGGAGAAGGGGGTCCGAGGTGAGGTGGTGGATAAAAATAGGCTTCGGTGTGGCGCATGGGGACTGGGGAAGAGATAAAATATTCTGTAGTCTGACACAGTGTTTGTGTCACATCACATCATCTACGCACACACACACACACACTCTCTCTCTCTCTCTCTCTCTCTCTCAGCATCGAAATGTTTCTGGCAGTCACGTGCGTGTGTGTGTGTGTGTGTGTGTGTGCAAAAATGGTCACATTTTAAAAGCATCCAAATCCTTAAAATATGAATTCTCCTCACAATATATTTTAAAAATTGTCATGTTTTTACAGCAGAGTAAATGCTCATCTCAGTCTCTCTCTCTCTCTCTGTCCATGTGTCTCTCTCTCGCTAGGCTTCTGTGTATCTCTCTCTCTCTCTCTCTCTCTCTCTCTCTCTCTCTCTCTCTCTCTCTCCCTCTCTCCCTCCCTCTCCCTTTCTGAGAGCTGTTATATGACAGTTTTAATTAAACCAATGTCTCATTCTGTCCCACGCCTGTGTCTTAGTAGTGTGTTTATGTCTGATTTGTTTGTGTGTGTTTTAAATTTATCTCTGAAGAAGATATTTACTTCAGTGATGCACATCATACTGACACTGAACTGTTCAGAGACACGTTGCCGTCTTCTGATGTGGTTGATTTGAATCATTGCCCAATATAATAAATATATAAACATATATATCATCGCCCCGACACAATGAACATCATCAGAACAAAATATTTATCCCTGTGCTTCTTCAGAAGTGACGTGCCGTTTGTTGGAATGACTCTCAGAAGTGATGAGTGCTTGGCTTGGGCTGGAGTCTGTGCTGCTAACACTTGTGCCCATCAACAACATCCTAGAAGGAACCTAGCAACCACCTGGGAACATACGAGTAACACCCTAGAAACCACAACAAAATCTTAGTAACATCCTGGAACCACCAGAGATGATGACAATCACCTGGGACCATAACAAATACTTAGCAACACCCTAGCAACAACCTGGGACCGTAGTAACACCCTAGCAATCACTTGGCAACACCTTATTAATAACCTGGTAAGACACTAGCAACCGTTTGGGATAACATAGCAACCACCAAAAAATGCTAGTAACACTGGCGCTAACTAGCACGACTATAGCACTAGCAACCACCTGAAATACCATAGAAACCATCCAAGGTAAACATCAACAACACCTTATTCACCATACCATAGCGATCACCAAAGCAACCACCCTAGTTACTATCAGCGACTGTCAGGAATCCCCTCATCGCACCTGGGAACACCTCTGCGCAGATGTTTTGCATCATCTTCAGGGGGTGTACTTTAGTGGATGCAGCAGTGGGCTCACAGTCAGAGGTTTGTCCATGTTCCTGGTCCCGTATGGTTCTTTTGTCCCCAAAATGAGACCAGCAGCTTTCAGACACAAAGGAATACAGATCCAGTTCTGTATGAATGGGTTACAGAGTGAACCCAATGATTCCACACCTCTGAAACGTTGGTGTGTGTGTGTGTGTGTGTGAGAGAGAGAGTGAGTGAGTTGTTATGAGTAAAGATAGCATCCCCTGGGTTTTATATGCCATCACTGACTGCATAATTATAGACAGTTATGTCATGTACCGGTTGTCTATTAATAAAGCGTCTGTCTGTATCCTGCAGCTTTTTTAAGAGTGGGATTGGGCGTCGGGCATCTTGTGTTTGGAAGTGCTTCATAAGATCAGCTTTCATCAAAATGTGTGAGTGGGACTTTAAGAGAGGGAGCGTTATCTGTGGGGGTGAGCTGATATTGATGTGTTTATCTCAGTCTGTTCTTTATGTTCTTGTATCTCTCGTCCCTCAACCTCTCTCTCTCTCTCTCACACCATTTTTAATATATATATATATATATATATATATGTGTGTGTGTGTGTGTGTGTGTGTGTGTGTGTGTGTGTGGATCCATGTCTTCCCTCTTCATGTTCTGGGCCATATTAATAATCAACGTGGTTTAATAATGCAATGACCATCAATTATTAAGCTCCCAGGGCGGATGTGGCCCTGCAGTAAGCCGACATTTGATTTGTTCAGGGCAGTGAAACACACACACACACACACACACACACACACACACACACACACACACACACCTGTGTGCCACTGGCAAGCAGACCATTAGTTTTCCTCTATGACCTTTGAGCATCTTTCTTTCCTTTCACATTTACTACCTTCAGCAGATCAGATTAATCCTAATGGAAAACTACACTTAACCCTTTGTGCACATTAAATAACAAACACAAGTAAATAAAGTACTGTGTGAAAGTCTTGGACACTTGGACATTTATTATGAGTATAATTATTATTTTTTAACTAATTTATGTTCATAGAAATGTGGTGCTTTTATTTTTTTATTACTTTAACTGAGGTTTTATTGAAACCTCAGTTAATAGTTTGTTAATTATGACATTTAAAAAAATGTTTATTTATTTCATTATTTATGTATTTGGTGGTGCCCACACGTTGGGAGGGGGATTGGTGACTCAAAAGCATCCACTGCTGTGAGTGTGTGTCACCCAGTGAAGGACTGGCGCCCCCTGCAGGGAGTGTTCCTGCCTTGCGCCCAGTGATTCCGGGTCTGTAAGCAATTACAGATAATGAATGAATGACAGAATAAACATCAAATGTCAGACTTAGTGGGTGGGGCCTAAGTCCCATACAGTAAAATTAAAAGTAAAAAAGTTAATTATTTATTCTAAAATATTAGCAGCTATGCTGTGAGTGAGTGAAGAACAAAGTGTGTTTCGTATGAATTTGTTGAATCAACAGCACACTTGATTTAATATGATGAAGTATTTATTACCCTCTAAAACTCGGGATTGAACAATAGCCTCCAATAATACTGTCACCAGGCGGCACGGTGACGCAGCAGGTAGTGTCGCAGTCACACAGCTCCAGGGACCTGGAGGTTGTGAGTTCGATTCCTGCTCCGGGTGACTGTCTGTGAGGAGTGTGGTGTGTTCTCCCTGTGTCTATGTGGGTTTCCTCCGGGTGACTGTCTGTAAGGAGTGTGGTGTGTTCTCCCTGTGTCAATGTGGGTTTCCTCCGGGTGACTGTCTGTGAGGAGTGTGGTGTGTTCTCCCTGTGTCTGCGTGGGTTTCCTCCGGGTGACCGTCTGTGAGGAGTGTGGTGTGTTCTCCCTGTGTCTGCGTGGGTTTCCTCCGGGTGACTGTCTGTGAGGAGTGTGGTGTGTTCTCCCTGTGTCTGTCTGGGTTTCCTCCGGGTGACTGTCTGTGAGGAGTGTGGTGTGTTCTCCCTGTGTCTGTGTGGGTTTCCTCCGGGTGACTGTCTGTGAGGAGTGTGGTGTGTTCTCCCTGTGTCTGTGTGGGTTTCCTCCGGGTGACTGTCTGTGAGGAGTGTGGTGTGTTCTCCCTGTGTCAGTGTGGGTTTCCTCCGGGTGACTGTCTGTGAGGAGTGTGGTGTGTTCTCCCTTTGTCAGTGTGGGTTTCCTCCGGGTGACTGTCTGTGAGGAGTGTGGTGTGTTCTCCCTGTGTCCATGTGGGTTTCCTCCGGGTGACTGTCTGAGTAGTTTGGTGTGTTCTCCCTGTGTCAGTGTGGGTTTCCTCCGGGTGACTGTCTGTGAGGAGTTGGTGTGTTCTCCCAGTGTCTGCGTGGGTTTCCTCCGGGTGACTGTCTGTGAGGAGTGTGGTGTGTTCTCCCTGTGTCTGTGTGGGTTTCCTCCGGGTGACTGTCTGTGAGGAGTTGGTGTGTTCTCCCTGTGTCTGAGTGGGTTTCCTCCGGGTGACTGTCTGTGAGGAGTATGGTGTGTTCTCCCTGTGTCTATGTGGGTTTCCTCCGGGTGACTGTCTGTAAGGAGTGTGGTGTGTTCTCCCTGTGTCAATGTGGGTTTCCTCCGGGTGACTGTCTGTGAGGAGTGTGGTGTGTTCTCCCTGTGTCAATGTGGGTTTCCTCCGGGTGACTGTCTGTGAGGAGTGTGGTGTGGTCTCCCTGTGTTTGCGTGGGTTTCCTCCGGGTGACTGTCTGTGAGGAGTGTGGTGTGTTCTCCCTGTGTCTGCGTGGGTTTCCTCCGGGTGACTGTCTGTGAGGAGTGTGGTGTGTTCTCCCTGTGTCTGTCTGGGTTTCCTCCAGGTGACTGTCTGTGAGGAGTGTGGTGTGTTCTCCCTGTGTCTGTGTGGGTTTCCTCCGGGTGACTGTCTGTGAGGAGTGTGGTGTGTTCTCCCTGTGTCTGTGTGGGTTTCCTCCGGGTGACTGTCTGTGAGGAGTGTGGTGTGTTCTCCCTGTGTCAGTGTGGGTTTCCTCCGGGTGACTGTCTGTGAGGAGTGTGGTGTGTTCTCCCTTTGTCAGTGTGGGTTTCCTCCGGGTGACTGTCTGTGAGGAGTGTGGTGTGTTCTCCCTGTGTCCATGTGGGTTTCCTCCGGGTGACTGTCTGAGTAGTTTGGTGTGTTCTCCCTGTGTCAGTGTGGGTTTCCTCCGGGTGACTGTCTGTGAGGAGTTGGTGTGTTCTCCCAGTGTCTGCGTGGGTTTCCTCCGGGTGACTGTCTGAGGAGTTGGTGTGTTCTCCCTGTGTCTGTGTGGGTTTACTCCGGGTGCTCCAGTTTCCTCCCACAGTCCAAAAACACGCATTGGTAGGTGGATTGGCGACTCAAAAGTGTCCGTAGGTGCGAGTGTGTGAGTGAATGTGTGTGAGTGTGTGTTGCCCTGTGAAGGACTGGCGCCCCCTCCAGGGTGTATTACTGCCTTGCGCCCAATGATTCCAGGTAGGCTCTGGACCCACTGTGACCCTGAACTGAATAGCGCTTACAGATAATGAATGAATGAATACTGTCACCAGGAGAGGTGTGTAAATGATGAAACAAACTCACACACACACACACACACACACACACTGCAATAATGTGGTTTTTAATTTAATATTTCAGGTTTTTCTTGTCCAGATAAATCTCATTTTCTCAGCGTTAAACGTTTTCTTTGTAGTGTACGATATCAATACGCTGTCCTTTAGATGGCTGCAGTAGTCTTTGCATATATCATATACAGGATTAAGTGACTTAAAAAGGATGAGGCGCACTGCCTTATAATCTCTCCCTGTAAAGCAGCGATGCATTGCAGCATCTGTGGTGATTCCACCTCCTCTGATTCAGGATATTAATTCATGGAGACACACTGGGGACTATTTTTCACACACAGCTGGTGTGTATTGCTATACACATCCACATCACACTCCTTATGTTTCCCAAGGGACTCTAGCCTCGCTGTTAAAGCACTGGTGTGTGAGAGAGAGGGAGAGAGAGAGCGTGAGGCTTGTTCAGAGGTCCAAAAACTTTGTCTGAATAATAATTACTCTGAATAACATCAGTTTACCTCGACTTCCACATAGAGTTTGTTTTTTCCCCTTCTTCTGTAAAGTCACTGTGTTACATGTTTTTAATTGGACAGTGACGGCTGTAGTAGAAAAGGAGTAATAGGAATTATAGATCAGCCAATTAAAGAACACTCTGTGTGTGTGTGTGTGTGTGTGTGTGTGTGTGTGTGTGTGTGTTTTCATGCCTCACAGCTCCAGACTGCTGTCTGGTTTTTTACAGTCTCACACAAGGGGGATGTAACAAAACCAGGTCATTAATGTGTGTGTGTGTGTGTGTGTGTGTGTGTGTGTGTGTTGGAGGGGGGGGTATCCATTCTCAAAAGATGAAAAGAAAAAGTTATTAAATCATTAATAGTCCATCTATCCTCCACCGTCACTGTCATCAGAGAGAGAGAGAGAGAGTGAGAGAGACAGAAAGAAACAGAGAAAGAGAATGAGAGATAAAGAGAGGAAGGAGAGAGGGAGTGAAAGAAAGGGAGCAAGGGAAAGTGGTAGAGAAATGTAGAAAGAAGAATGAAAAAGGAATAAAGAATTCAGAACAAGTGAGGGAGAGAGAGATGGAGGTGAGAGAGAAAGAGAGAGAGAAACAGAGGGAAAAGGGAAAGGGAGAGAAAAAAAAAGAGGAGGAAGAAAAAGAAAAGGTACTGATGATAAAATTGCAGCCCTGAAGATATCAGACATGTCGTTTTGTCATATCACGGTGGTTCCAGATCCTTCCCGGAATCACTGGGCGCAAGGCGGGATCACACCCTGGAGGGGGCGCCAGTCCTTCACAGGGCGACAAACACTCACACCAATGGGCACTTTTGAGCCGTCCATCCACCTACCAAACATTGGTTTTTGAACCGTGGGTGGAAACTCACGCAGACACAGGGAGAACACACCACACTCCTCACAGACAGTCACCAGGAGGAAACCCACATGGACATGGGGGAGAACACACCACACTCCTCACAGACAGTCACCAGGAGGAAACCCACGTGGATACGGGGAGAACACACCACACTCCTCACAGACAGTCACCCGGAGGAAACCCACGTGGACACAGGGAGAACACAGCACACTCCTCACAGACAGTCACCAGGAGGAAACCCACGTGGACACGGGGAGAACACAGCACACTCCTCACAGACAGTCACCCGAAGTGGGACTTGAACCCACAACCTCAGGACCCTGGAGCTGTGTGACAGAGACACTACCTGCTGCACCACAGTGCCGTCTCTTTATTAACCCCATCAGCTCCAGCACATATTTGTTAATACGTTTAACCATTTAATCACCAAGTTTAATAAATTAACCACCAACAGAGTGTCTTTTAAAACACTGATGATAATGTGGAAACGACTTCATTCACATTCTCAGATCTCAACTTATTAGATAAATATAAATGAAATATTTTTTAAATAATAACATGAACGAACGAACTAATGCTATACCCACTGACCGAGGATTGCCAGCACTGTGTTGTCCTTCAGGACCTCCATGGATCCGGAGCAGACGAAGTAAATGGCCTGCAGGGCGTCTCCCTGGCGGATGAGGAACTCCCCAGGAGCGCAGAAGGAGGTCTTGATGATGAGAGACAGTGATCGCAAACAGCCTCGACTCGCCGACTCAAACAGAGGCAGCTGCAGCAGCTCCTTATTCAGGTGCATCGCAATATCAGCCCTCAGTTCGTCAGGAAAATCCTTCAGCAGCTGGATACACACACACACACACACACACACACACAGCTTTAACATGAGAGAGTTAACATGTTTGAGTAGGTGAATGGGTATGGTATAGACGGAGAGAGAGAGAGAGAGAGACCCCCTGTCCAAATACTCGCACCCACCTAAGTGTGCAATTCTTTGCTCTACCCCAATTCTATATTTTTCTCACTAGCGCCCCCTATGTGCACTTCATGCACCCCTCCCGTAAGTCTGCAGCAGGCGGCACTTTTGTGAAGGGAATCACCCATGATCCAGGGCGCCTTGGAAAACAGAGAAACATTAACTCTTTAAGTGTAACTACCACCTTTTATCGTAATTAAGACCCGTGTGGTTTGTGTAATATTTTCAAAATGTTGACGTTTAGGGAGGAGCAGTAAGGTGCTGCTACAGGTAGTGTCTCAGGGTCCTGGGGTTACAGGTTCGACCCCTGCTGTCTGTGAGGAGTTTGGTGTGTTCTCCCTGTGTCTGCGTGGGTTTCCTCCGGATGCTCTGGGTTCCTCAAACAGTCCAAAAACACATGGTGGATTGGCGACTCAAAAGTGTCCATAGATGTGAGTGTGTGAGTGAATGTGTGAGTGTGTGTGTCACCCCACGAAGGACTGGCGCCCCCTCCAGGGTGTGTTCCTGCCTTG
Organism: Hoplias malabaricus; assembly: GCF_029633855.1. Taxonomy (NCBI): domain Eukaryota; kingdom Metazoa; phylum Chordata; class Actinopteri; order Characiformes; family Erythrinidae; genus Hoplias; species Hoplias malabaricus. The sequence goes on from NC_089811.1 coordinate 9,124,479, forward strand.
TGCCCAGTGATTCCATGTAGGCTCCGGACCCACCGCGACCCTGAACTGGATAAGCGCTTACAGGCAAGGAGTGAATGAATGAAGGTAAGGGACAAGCCCTGTTTAACGGTAGTGAGGTGAACCTGGTCTGTGCAGCTACACTGAGGATCACAGGGAGAGATGAGATGAGCTTTGTTTTGTAAAAGAGCAGAAAGTTAAAAGCTTCATGAAAATATTCATAAGATGTTAGAATAAATCATCTCATCAATTTTGGACGTTTTGGTCTAAAGGTTAAGCCCAGTTTGGCTTTTAGTCGCGGTGTTTCGCGTATAAACCGTAGTGAAGTAAACACCTGAAGGGTGCGAGTGTCCCATTCTGCCCTTAACGCTCCGACCCCTCGAACACTTGAACCATTGTGCCCCATTTTCTCACCCTTCAACCACATCATCAAGGTGCAAACTTCTAGGAAAGCCTTAGGGCTTAGGGCAAGAAATGAGAGAGAGAGAGAGAGACAGAAGAGAGAACAAAAGAGAAGAAAAGAGAGACAGATAATGTGAGAGGGTGAGTGAGAGAAGGAGAGGAGACAAACAGAGAGACAAGAAAGAAAGAAAAGACGGGGGAAGAGTGAGCAAGAGAGTGGCTGAGTGAGGGAGTGAATGAGCAGAGAGAGAGAGAGAGAGAGAGAGGGGTGCTAAGGCAAGTTGATGATGTGGGGGTGAGGAATGGAGAGAGAGAGTGAGATTGAGATATAAGGTGAGAGACAGAGATAACGAGAGAGAAAAAGCATGTGGTGACAGACAATAATCAGAGTCACACTACAGCAGGTCTCAGGAAGGAAGGAAGGAAGGAAGGAACGAGCACACAAGACAAGAAAAAAGGAAATGGCATAAAGGCATGGCACCTTCAGTGTCGTAACAGTTTTAATCAAACTGCAGCATTGCTGTGAGGATCTGATGCCATTCAGCCACATAAACATCAGTGAGGTCAGGTGCTGCTGTCAGAGAATTACATCTGGCTCTTCAGCTCTTCCCCCCACACTGGACATTGGACATGGTGAACATGACTGCCCTGCTTTATGGAGCACTTAAAAGTGATGTTCACAGTTTTAATCCAATCCAATAATCCTCTAATAAAACTCTAATAAAACTCAGAGAATGTTTTGGAAAAAAGCTCTGCTGTTTGTATGCAGCCCTGGCTCAGTTAATGGGAAACAGACTAAAGGTGTTTTCACATGTTAAGTTTGTTTGCTTTGGTCTGAATTTGTTAAGAAATTTACGATTTAACCATTACTCTGCTCTTTCTCTTTCTCTCTCTCTCTCTCTCTCTCTCTCTCTCTCTCTCTCTCTCTCTCTCTCTCCCTCTCTCTGCCACAGCCTAGACACAGTACCTGCAGACATTTGGACATTTGGCATGAAAATAAACGCAGAGCGAAAATGTTTCCTTTAATGACATATATACGTGTGTGTACAGTGTGTAAAACCCACCTCGCTGACGTCGATGCCGTTGTTGACGGACCACGTGGTCTGGAAACACTCCAGCATGCGCTGCTCCAGGGCTTTGGGAAGTCGGTGGACGCGGATGAAGTCCTTCAGGTCTTTGGTGCGAGTGTGGTACAGCGAGCGGCGCGAGTACATGCGCTGGATAATGGCCGTCACGTTCCCAAAAACAACTGCATGCATCAGAGCTGGAACACACACACAGAAGAGGACGAGGATCACACCACTGCTCAACTGGTGGTGGGACAGTGTAGTGCATAACACCTGTGAACCCTTTTACACACTCACCCTGCCACTCCAAAGGGAACCCCCCACTTTGTACCCTGATGCAAAGCACCAAAATGTTTATTTACAGCTAACGCTGCCCCCTGGTGGAGATTCACACACCTGCTGAATATGAATGAGTGAGTGACTCAGAGAGGTTTCTAATTTAAAGCATTTAATGAAACAAAATATAAAAGCCATTAAACAAATTAGCTTTTTATCACTCATTTGCATAAGAATTGCTGTGGAAAATTAATTTAAATCCACATCCAGCTCCACAGGATCCAGCATTAATACACACACACACACACACACACGCACACACACACACACACATTCCTGCAAACGCTTTCCACAGAGCGATGGATTGCATAAAGGCAAAGACAATGTGAAACAAACATGACTTCTTCATGGGGAGTGAATCATCATCATCCTCATTATCATCATCATCATCATAATCATCATCCTATTCCTCATTCTCATCATCATACTCTTCCTCATCATCCTCTTCCTCATTCTCATTATCCTACTCTTCCTCATCATCATCCTCTTCCTCATCACCATACTGTTCCTCATTCTCATCATCATCCTCTTCCTCATTCTCATCATCCTACTCTTCCTCATCATCCTCTTCCTCATTCTCATTATCCTACTCTTCCTCCTCATCATCCTCTTCCTCATCACCATACTGTTCCTCATTCTCATCATCATCCTCTTCCTCATTCTCATCATTCTACTCTTCCTCATCATCATCCTCTTCCTCATCACCATACTGTTCCTCATTCTCATCATCATACTCTTCCTCCTCATCATCCTCTTCCTCATCACCATACTCTTCCTCATTCTCATCACCATACTCTTCCTCATTCTCATCATCATACTCTTCCTCGTCATCATCCTCTTCCTCATTCTCATCATCATACTCTTCCTCATCATCATCCTCTTCCTCATCACCATACTCTTCCTCATTCTCATCACCATACTCTTCCTCATTCTCATCATCATACTCTTCCTCGTCATCATCCTCTTCCTCATTCTCATCATCATACTCTTCCTCATCATCATCCTCTTCCTCATCACCATACTCTTCCTCATTCTCATCATCATACTCTTCCTCATCACCATACTCTTCCTCATTCTCATCACCATACTCTTCCTCATTCTCATCACCATACTCTTCCTCATCACCATACTCTTCCTCATTCTCATCACCATACTCTTCCTCATTCTCATCACCATACTCTTCCTCATACTCATCACCATACTCTTCCTCATTCTCATCATCATACTCTTCCTCATCATCCTCTTCCTCATTCTCATTATCCTACTCTTCCTCATCATCATCCTCTTCCTCATCACCATACTCTTCCTCATTCTCATCATCATCCTCTTCCTCATTCTCATCATCCTACTCTTCCTCATCATCATCCTCATCCTCATCACCATACTCTTCCTCATTCTCATCATCATCCTCTTCCTCATTCTCATCATCCTACTCTTCCTCATCACCATCCTCTTCCTCATCACCATACTGTTCCTCATTCTCATCATCATACTCTTCCTCATCATCATACTCTTCCTCATTCTCATCATCATACTCTTCCTCATCATCATCCTCTTCCTCATCACCATACTCTTCCTCATTCTCATCATCATACTCTCCCTCATCACCATACTCTTCCTCATTCTCATCATCATACTCTTCCTCATCATCATCCTCTTCCTCATCACCATACTCTTCCTCATTCTCATCACCATACTCTTCCTCATTCTCATCATCATACTCTTCCTCATCATCATACTCTTCCTCATTCTCATCACCATACTCTTCCTCATTCTCATCATCATACTCTTCCTCATCATCATACTCTTCCTCATTCTCATCACCATACTCTTCCTCATTCTCATCATCATACTCTTCCTCATCACCATACTCTTCCTCATTCTCATCACCATACTCTTCCTCATTCTCATCATCATACTCTTCCTCATCACCATACTCTTCCTCATTCTCATCACCATACTCTTCCTCATTCTCATCATCATACTCTTCCTCATCACCATACTCTTCCTCATTCTCATCATCATACTCTTCCTCATCACCATACTCTTCCTCATTCTCATCATCATACTCTTCCTCATCATCATCCTCACATCTTCCTCATCTTCCTCCTCTTCCTCATGATTATCATCCTCATCATCATCACCCTCTTCCTCATCATCACCCCAGAAACCACAACACAAACGTCCACTAAAGACCCAGTTCTCTTTGCAGTGTATGGACAAAAGTTTTTGGACATTAGCTCATCCAGCATTTCTTCTGAAGTCATGGGGAATTTGTACTTCTGGGACGTCTCTGTAGACAAGATGTTTGAGAGACAAAGGGAATAAGAGAGAGAAAGAGAAAGAGACAAAGAGAGGGAGGGGTGCTAAGACCAATTGATTATGTGGGAATAGATGTGGGGGTGAGGAATGGAGAGAGAAAGTGAGAGACAGGGAGAATATAAGACATG
>NC_089811.1:9133730-9146230 GCF_029633855.1 Hoplias malabaricus
CCACGGCTCTGGGAGACGTTCCCTGCAGCAACAGTGCTCCACCACGGCTCTGGGAGACGTGCCCTACAGCGGCAGTGATCCACCACGGCTCTGGGAGACGTTCCCTGCAGCAACAGTGCTCCACCAGGGCTCTGGGAGACGTGCCCTACAGCGGCAGTGCTCCACCACGGCTCTGGGAGACGTTCCCTGCAGCAACAGTGCTCCACCACGGCTCTGGGAGACGTTCCCTACAGCGGCAGTGATCCACCACGGCTCTGGGAGACGTTCCCTGCAGCAACAGTGCTCCACCAGGGCTCTGGGAGACGTGCCCTACAGCGGCAGTGCTCCACCACGGCTCTGGGAGACGTTCCCTACAGCGGCAGTGCTCCACCACGGCTCCAGGAGATGGATTTAGCAGCACTAGCTTCAGCCAGTCTCCTTTTATGAGTTCTCTTTCCCATTTTAACATTAACAGGCCTAAAAATAGAGACATGTCCAGACTGAGACCATTACTGTAGCCCCCTCACACACCACTCACACACTCCCACAGCATGGGGCCAGCCATGAAGAGAGAGAGAGAGAGAGAGAGAGAGAGGCAGCAGGAAAGTGGCTTTAATTTGATTGCTCCGGTGCTGCAATTTTCCTTTTGCTAAATGTAGCATTAAAGGGTCCATACACTTTAAAATCCAGGCTTTGTTCAATGGTGTCTAAGTTGTAAAGGACCCTCATACTGGTGCTTTTCTACTAAAAAAGAGAACCAGATAAAGCCCTTGAAATGTGTCGTCTCAAAACCCCGTCTCTAAATGGAACAGCAGGCTTTGGAAACCACAACAATGGCGGTGGTAACATTTAGCGTTGTTTACTCATCGTGTATCGGCCTGTTGTTGTTGTTGTTTGGGACTGAACACAGCTCCGTCATCAGTTCAGACAGATCAGTAGAGTTTGTTCCTTCCTTGTTACAGTGTCCAGCTCTCGCTGGATTCTTTTGTCAGCCACTGATTCGAGGAGCGTTTGAACCTCGTCAAAAGATCACAGCGTAACTTTACGAGCTGCTGTTGTGAGTCGGATAAAAACAAATGTGATCTCTGCTGCAGCTGGAGATTTTACAGATGGAGAGTTAGTGCTGGTCGTCTGCGTTGCATGGCGTAGAGTGACGACTCTCTCTGGACAATCGGAGCTCTGCAAGGTTTACACGCCACGGTTTAGTTCCTACTCAGCTCACTCTGAACCATGAGAGATCAGGAACTAAAATGAAACCCAGTTCCAGAACCAGAACCAAATTTACCCGATGGAGAAGTAAAAAAGCACCATAGGAGGACCCCTTGTATGACCACCCTCTTCATAAATGAGCTATTGTTTCCTACCCTCCTCCAAAAGTTACATAGTTTCTGCAGTGCTGAGACCAGATCAGCAACAACAGAGGCTCTATTCTCCCTGTTACAGCTCAGTAAAGCATGAGAGGATAGGCTAAGACTAAGGCAGGCTGTTAAGCGGTGCTGGTTTTATGACATCACAAAAATAGATTTCCAGTCTGTTTTCCAAACACAAACCCCCGCGGTTCTCACCTCCGATGAGCATGGTGCAGATGGAGAAGATCTTCTCCGAGTCTGTGTTGGCCGAGACGTTTCCGAAGCCCACGCTGGTCAGGCTGCTGAGAGCGAAGTACAGCGAGGTCACGTATGAGCTCCTGACCGAGGGTCCGCCCCCAAGCACAGAGCCCACCTGCCCGCCGCTGTCCCCAGCCGCTGGCCCTGGCCCCGAAACTGCCCCTGTCCCGTTCCACTGGCTGGAGTTCACCCCCGTCTCCTGCACCACCGCCTCGGACGCTGAGGAGTTCCACTGAGATACATTCGCTCCGAAATCATCCAGAAAAGTGGAATGCAGTGATTCCGGCAGCAGAGTGGCCAGTGGAGAGAGGAAGTAGGGAGTGTCCAGGCGCTTTGCCAGCTCATGGAGCCAACCTGAGAGAGAGAGAGAGAGAGAGAGAGAGAGAGAGAGAGAAGTATGTAAACAAGTAAGACTTTCCATTGTCATGGGTCTCAACACAGAAAAGAACCTCTTTCATCCAGTTTCACCAGTGCTGGTACAAATGGATCAGAAACAGCAGCTGCTGCTGGAGTTTTTAAACCCTGTGTCCACTGACTGTTCACTCTGTTACTCCACTACCTCGTCCTCTGGAGTGATGCTGAAACCTCTCTGAATTCACGCTCCATAGTTCTTAATGTAGTGAGCAAAGCCAGTGCTGCTGTCCTTGGTGCTGAATCCTGGACATTCCTACAAGCACAACTCATGATGCCTGGGGCATCACTACCTGTTAGGAACAGTGCTCTAAGCCTTTGTTAAAGGGGTCTTGGGGTTTGCCAGATCATGGCACAAAATAGGTCTGTGTCCCATGGTTAGAGTAGTGGCAGAGTGTGCACAGGTGGTCACTCTTAAAAAGAGGGTTCTTTAGTTAATGCAATCATGTGTTCTATATAGAACTGTACTTCCATTCTGATATGGTCCTTTCCCTGATGAAATGGTTCTTCAAATTAATCCTACAATATACATCCTAAAATCCTAAAATAATCAAACAATATACACCACGTACTGAAGAAGAATCTGAAGAACCATTTTAACATGCAGCTGGTTCCTTACAGAACTTGTGTTTCTAAGTAGAACCATCACCACCTTTACTAAGCAAGGTGATGTGTTCCACAGGGTGCAACGCATCCCCTCCTCCCCCACTCGGCTGCCCTCTTCCTCCAGGTCTGAGTTTCCATTTGCCAGGGGTTCCAACCACTTGAGTTCCCAAGTTTTAAGAGTTCCACAGACTCTGGAGGGAAGGACCTATGATCTCGAGCAGAACAAACAGGTTCTTGCAGAGCATTGTAAGTGGAAACAATCCCAGAACTAAAGGTCATAGTTTATTGTAGAAAAACTTTACCACCATCAATGTCCCTTACAAACCTGGCAGGTTCACTGTAGGGAGGGCATTGGGAATTAAAGAGTGAATTATCCAGGAAATATACACTGCCTTTAACAGGAGTAGAAAGGAAGGAAGGAAGGAAGGAACTAAGTCTTATCTAAGAGTGCAGCAGGAAGCAGTATTAAAAGAATGTGCTACAGTGTCCCCTTTGTCTTAAATTTACTTCTCAATCTGTCTGCTTCTCTCTCTCTCTCTCTCTCTCTCTCTCTCTCTCTCTCTCTCTCTCTCTCTGTCTCTCTCTCACACACACACACACACACACACACACAATGATTTGTAATGCAGGAACACTGTGCCTCATTCTAGACCTCTGATGTTTCAAGATATGGCACAGTTCTACAAGCAGACAGAGGGAGAGAGAGAGAGAGAGAGAGAGAGAGAGAGAGAGAGAGAGAGAGAGAGAGAGAGAGACGTGGGGGTGGTGGTGGTGGGGGGTCAGAGAGAGAGAGAGATGAATGGATGTATGGATTGAGTGAGAGGAGGAAGCCAGAGGACGTTATTATTATTTAATGCTGTTTCTGATCTCAGTCCATTCACGATCTTTATCTCTATATCAACACAAAGCAGGTCACATTCTCACAGACACACACACACACACACGCACACACACACACACCAGAGTGATGTTTTAATATGGTGTATATAGTGTGACCTGGTCGTATGTGTGTGTGTGTGTGTGTGTACATGAATAAAAGAATACAGCTCTATTCGTATACGGCTGAGTGAATACAGAAGACTTCCAGCCGCTGATGGTTTCTTAGAGAGATGGAGTGAGGACACAGTGAAAAACTAGCCCTCTCCTGTTCCTGTCAATCAGAAGTGTGTGTGTGTGTGTGTGTGTGTGTGTGTGTGTTGTACCATGGACCTCTGGACCATCAGGAGAAGTGTGTATACACTATATACAATTCCTACTATAAAATCTGTGCCCTTATAAATACATCTATCTATCTATCTATCTATCTATCTATCTATCTATCTATCTATCTCTCTGGCACTGAGCAGGGTGAGCATGTGCAGCTGCTCCAGACCATCTCATTTCAATTGCTGCATTTCTATGTAGATTATTCCTCTGTATTCCAGAAGATGGACCGTACTGACCCGGTTAGCAAACCACGAAGTCCTACTCACCGATGTCCCATGATCCTGGGCTGTTATTCTCGATCTCCCGGCGACCGATGAAGTACCAGACGCAGGCCATCCAGTGAGCGAGCAGGGCGAACATGGACATGAGCAGTGTCAGCACCACGGCGCTATACTGAGAATATCTTTCCAGTTTCTGCAGTAAACGCAGGAGCCTTAGCAACCGAACCGTCTTCAGGAGATGAACCCCGAAATACTGCAGAGATAAAGAACATACAGCTATAAATGTAAAAAAAAAAAAAACTAGTTTCATAATGTGTGGAAAATGTTTAATAATCTAGGTTTGGCGATCTTACAAATGTGGTGTGCCTCAGGGTTCAATATTTGGGCCCTTGACAATATCACTCATACTGTCATTGTCCAAAGAAAAAAATGTTTAGTTTAACACACACACACACACACACACAGAACACACTCACCACACTGACGTTGAAAGCATAGAGAAGATCGAAGGGTAAAGCTGCGATCAGGTCCACAAACAGCCAGGTGGTGACGTAATGCACGCAGATGGAGCGAGCGTCGTACACCACCTGGCCCGACGTGCTCACGAAGGTGGTTCGGAAATTCAACATAATATCTGCAATGGAAAAAAACGCATAGTTACATTTACATTCAGAGTTTTATTTCCTACCCTCTTCCAGCAGTTACATAGTGCAGTTTCTGCAGTGCTGAGCCTGGAGTAGCAGCAACAGGGACTCCTTTCTCCTTATTACAGCTGAGTGGAATAAAAATATTACCTAGTGTTGCTAATAGGCATCAGTAACTGGTTCTGACTGCAATCTGATTGGCCAAATGTAATGTAATTTGCTAAAAAAAAATGGGTATGATGATTTATACTGTGCCAGGATCATTTCACTGAAACCCACTTAGTGTTGTGATCTCCTCATTCAAATGTTCCTTTCCAGATTAAATGTTACAGAAAAGTGCTTCCAGTTCCACCTTAAATGATGAAGCATGTACATTCTGGTACTTTCTGTCCACTTTAAATGATGGGTGAGTTACAGTCTGGTCCGGATTGTACATTTGAATCCACCTTTAATCAGCTACATGGCATTTCTAACATTTAAGGTGGAATATCAAATTCTAACTGCTTTCCATAATTTTTTTTTTTTTTTTTTTTTTTTTTTGAAAAGAAATGAAAAAAAAAAAAACCCTTAGCAACAATTGAATCCTGGAACCACCAGTCCACCTTAAAAGATTCTGTAGTTACATTCTAAATCTTCTGATCCACTTTAAATGTTGTGCTAGTCATGCTCCAGCTCTATTATTTAAGGTGGAGTGAAAATTTGAATAAGAAGAATTGTACTCTGTTGGTCGTAGACCTACTTTTGTTGGCAAAAGGAAATGTCAGTATTAAAACCTGCTTAAAACAATGTATGAGCTCTTGAGGGAATGTATGATTCACGCCCACTCGTGTTTGAGTCTTTAATTTAAAAACTGCATTGTTAATTTAGGAGTTATTAGGCATTGAGTTAATAATTCACAAGTGGCCGAGAGCGATCGATTCACAAGAGAAAGATTCTTTTATTCCAGAAGTATATTTTGCTCGGGGCAATGTCTCATCAGCACTGGAACACAGCGAGTAAAGCGGACGTCTCTGGCAGCAAAAACACACGCCTTTCTGGAAACGGATCTGACACCCATTCTCTTTCATCCTGAAACTCTCGCTTAACGAACAAAGCAGTCTGTTAGTAAACAGTCTACGGTCTACAGTGTCTGCTCTGGACCTCCAAACTCTGAAAGACCAGGCCTTAATTAACTCCCTAAAAAACACCAGAAACAGGTGAGCACCAGATACTCTGTGGATACATCAGATGATATTAGGTGAGCACCAGATTTTATAAAGTGAGCACTGCCCCAACATCATAAACTATGAAGCAAGCACCAGATAATATCAAGTGAACACAAGATATCATGTGTTTACCCACCACATACTAGTATGTGGTGAGCACCAGATATGGTAAGCATCATATACTATTAGGTGCACCAGATACTAGATGGTGAACATTAGGTACTATTATGTGAGCAACAAATACTATAAAGTGAACACCAGATTGTCACACTATTATGTCAGCACTAGATACTGTAATGGTGCACCAGATGATACGGGGAGAGCACCACATCCTATTAAGTGAGCACAAAATACCATCATTTGAAGAGAGTATATTATGTGTTTAGCATCAAATGCTATGTGATGGAACCAGATACTATAACATGAGCACAAGATACTCTGTGGTGAGCATAAGATATGTGAGCACTAGATACTATGGAGTGAAAATCAGATACTATGTGGTGACCACCTGATATTATAAAGTGAGCACCAGATTCACTGTAGTGAGAACTAGATGTTATGTTGTTAGCACCACATATTTCACAGTGATCACCAAATACTAAGTTGTGAGCACAAGATACTTTGGAGTGAACATCAGATACTATTTGGTGACCACCTGATATTATAAAGTGAGCACCAGATTCACTTTAGTGAGAATTAGATGTTAGGTTGTTAGCACCAGATATTTCACAGTGATCACCAAGTACTAAGAGGTGAGCATCAGATGCTGTTAGGTTACCACTTGTTAATCTTATCCTATTAAGTGAGCACAAGATATGATCAAATGAACATAGTGTATTATGTGTTGAACACCAGATACTATGTGGTGGGCACCAGATACTATAAAGGGAACACCAATATTATTGTATACCCTTAAGTGTGCAGTTAATACATGTTGTGAGCAGGAGATACATTTATAGTAAGCACTAGATAATTTGAAGGGAGGACCAAATACTATATGGCACTGCTTAACAGTATCTAGTGCTCTCAACATAATATCTAGTGCTCAACAGTTGTTTTTGTTTGGCAATTTGGTGTGTTATTTATAAACCAGTGAAACCCTGGGAACACAGAGTTTTCTCAGTTTTTCTGTAACTTTGGAAACATTTCGATTTCAAGTTTTTTTCATTCCATCTTTTATTTATGAATCACCAAAACACAGAGCAAAGACTTACATCAGCAATCACAACACATTCACCCACCATTTTCCCCCTCATACACCCCCGGCTCCCTGAACTCATTCAGATTCATTCTCTCTCTCTCTCTCTCTCTCTCTCTCTCTCTCTCTCTCTCTCTCTCTAAAATTTGGGTCCAGACAAATCATGCTCCCATTTTAGGATGCAGAGGGAAGTTTAATGTCATACAGCAGCTGAAAGTCAGCTTTGGAAACACAGAGAACAGGACGATAATGTGGTTGAAAACAGGTCCAGCCTTGTAAAAGGGACGACTGAAACGCTCTGGTTCTACACTTGTGCCATCACTGTATGTGACTGTTGTTTACTCCCCTCAGCTCCCAACCTCCTCAGAGTCTGCAGCGTTATTTACAATTTATATTAATTATTATATTATTATATAATTATATTATATTAATCATATCCACTCTGAAGGAAGGCAGACGTGAGAAGCAGGGTTGATGTGGCACTGATACTGAAATTAAAACGATTGTTCTTCTAATTAACGCTCTTTGTTTAATAAACATCTGCTGGAATTTCTCATTCCATCTTAAAAATCCAGCCCCATTTATCCAGGGCTTCCTTAAGTCAGTGCCTTATGCTGTTTTTCTTAGGCATTAGGCTCCATGTGTATGAGTCTGTTAGCGCTTTTTCACCAAAAGAACACTTGTTCTTGAACTGGTTCCGTTTCTGAGTTTTGGAACCTTTGTTCTTTTCCTTTGTTTGGTTCCAAATTTAGCCTAAATAAAATGGCTAATATTTAAGGTGGATTTTTTTAATGTGTCCAGCAAAATATAATTGGAGTTTTTAATGTGGTATTTATTTTAATGTGACAGTTTCTATGAAGTGGTCACACTAATGTTGCAACGATGCTAGCAATACATGACCAGCCAAAACCAAAGCTTGTTTATGAATGTTCCCCTCTAGTTTAAATTACACTTAAATACGCCTGCTCTGCTTGAGTCTACACATTTTTACTGAGCTCTACTCGCTTGATTCCTGATTGGATTTCCACTATAAACACCCACATTCCAAAATGTATCAGGTGTTGTTTCCAAATCCTAATCTCTAATACGAACAGCAGGCTTTGAAAACCACAGCGGCGGCAGTAACTTTAAGTGTTGTTTACTCATTGTGTATTGGCATGTTATTGTTGTTGTTGTTCAGACAGATCAGTAGAGTTTTCTTCTTCTAGTTGTAGCATCCAGCTGGATTCTTTGTCGGCCACTGATCCAAGGAGCATTTGAACCTCCTCAAAAACCACAGTGTAATTTTATGAGCTGCAGTTGTGAGTCGGATAAAAACAAATGTGATCTCTGCTGTAGCCTGTTGAGTGGAGTAGGGTCCATGTGCCAGGTATAAAGTACTCACTATGTAGAATCCCCTAGCATTTAGTATGCATCCTTTGAATCCTTCGGCTCCCCAAATTACCAATGGGGCAAGTGTGCTGTAGGAGACGGTGCCTTACCTAAAATAAAAAGGATCTCCACCAGGATGTCGCTCACACTCGGGGGGCTCCGGGATGTGGACCCTTCTTCCCTCCCCCCGATTGCAGTAAAGCAGACATTGTAAGGTACGGTGACCGCGACGTAAAAAGTGGCCAGCAGGATCAGCCAATCCCAGCCCGCTTTGAAGGTACCGTAATGAAGAAGGATGAAGCGAGATTTCTGAATGGCTGCCACTTTGTACTCAGGGATGGGTGGCTTCTCTCCAAACATGTTCTGGAGAGAGAGAGAGAGAGAGAGAGAGAGGGAGAGAGAGAGTGTGTGTGTGAGAGAGTGAGAGAGAGTGTGTGGTGTGTGTGAGAGAGAGAGAGAAAGAGAGAGAGTGAGAGTGAGAGAGAGAGAGAGAGATTTGAGAAGTGTTAAACATGTTGTAAAACTGCAGTATAATTTATACAATAGATCTGATAAGTAGCGCCCCCTGTTGTAGCCTCCATTCTGTCCGTTCTCTCAGCTCCACTCACCACAAAGTAACACGTTGTAGTTCTACCGCTACAGAGTATAGTCCATCTGTTTCTTTGAATACTTTGTTAGCCAATTTTCACCCTGTTCTTCAAAGCTCAGGACCCCCACAGCTCTGGTGAGAGTGGATCAGACACAGCAGTGCTGCTGGAGTTTTTAAACCCTGTGTCCACTCACTGTCCACTGTCCTCTTTGGTCCACCTTGTAGATGTAAAGTCCGAAAAAATTTGGTGTTGGCTGTCCTCAAGTCCTTCATCAGTGAAGAGAGGATGCTGCCCCCTGTAGTCTTGATGGACTATTCTCAATCCAGAAGTGACACTGAAGGGTTTGAAAACTCAAGCAGCGATGCTGTGTCTGATCCACTCGCACCAACACACCAACACCACGTCAGAGTCACTGCAGCGCTGAGAATGATCCACCAACTGAATCACCCCTGTCCTGGAACATGCAGTATGCAGAGCAACAGATGGACTACACTCTGTAATTATAGAACTACAAGAAGTACTAGAAATGCCCCTGTGTGGTCAGTGGAGTTGAGAGACTGGACAGTGAGGGTAGAAACAAGGACGGTATCATGATATTCTGTTATGATTCTGTGTGCTGCACCAGTTTATTTAAGTGAACTGTGGGTTTGAAAATTCTAGACATAGCCCTTGAGCAAAGAATCTCAACTATTTCAAATATATCAAAACATTATGTTACCAACACGCAGACAGAAGCCAAAGGTGTGTGAACACTTACTGAAAACACATCTGCCATACCTGACATTCTCTACTACTCTGAGCATCAGTGAAATGTTCAAGGGAACGTAAGATTCCTCCGATTGATAACAAACAGCCGCCTTAACAACAGCCTTAGTCACAAGGTATTAGTCTTAAAGAGGACACACTCTTTACCTTTTCCTGTGGGCATTGGTCAAAACCCCACAGGCCCCACAGCAGCGCTCTCCCACTGTCTACACAGCCCTGTTCAGAACGCCCGCTTTCAGCACCTGTTCCTTTAAATGATAATGAGCCGCTCGCTGTTCACCCGGACCCTGAGTGCACAGCAGTGAGGAGCGTTCAGCAGAAGCTCTGGTTTTTACCCGTTCTCTTTCTTCTCCGCTCTCGTTTTCTCCAGTGCTCTTATTTCTCTGCACTGGTTGCTGAGTTTAACCTTGTCTTTGCTCTCTCACATAAACGTGGGTCCGGCGCTGTGATTGGACAGACTCAGACGAGGGGGTGGGGCAATTCTAAAGCCTCTGCACTTTGATGTAAAGAATGGAACAAAATCAGAACACCAATGTGTTCTGACTTAGCGCACACAGATAACACAGATATAAGAACACAGATGCGGTCTTGTTTCACTGTGTGTGGGTTGGTGGGCTCCAGGTCCACACATGATTTCTTCATAATGTTTCCCCTTCATTACGTTTCAATGAATGCCATTACCACAGACTTCCACAGGGCACGGTGTCAGCGAGCAGTGTGCGTCTGCAGTGGTAGCGTCGGGAAGTGGATGCAGATTAATGCCCTGTGAAAGCCTTTGGGACATAATTAGCACTAATTTTAAAGCTTATATTCCACAAATAATCCCAACAGCAACAAAAAAAATGAAGTTTGGAGGGGTCTAGATGTTGAATCTCGTCTCCAAAAAGAAGAGACTTGATGTACAGAGGAGTCTTGTTTACACAGCACGGTGAGCACTGCTTTGAAAAATGATTTTTGTGGACGGATCAGTGCCTCTGTTTTCTGTGATGAATACAAAATGATGTTTATCACCCTTCCCTGCAAGATCTGTCAATATCACTGTGCGTCTATCATTTTTACGTCTGTCTGTAGCGTGGAGCTTTATTCCACTCAGCTTCCTTCCCTGGAAAACCCGTCCGAATCAATCCAACACCCCGAGGTGGTCTTGTGTAATCCCTGAGAAAAAGAAGTCTTAGAAATGAGTTAATGTTTGTGGAGCTTGATTTGAGCTACGTCTCATCTCCTATTGACCTTGTATTGATGTACGTTCAGGCACAAAAAAAAAGTGTCTGTCCACTCTGCATCCGTTATTATCACTCGTAAAGGACTAGGATCTTATCTCTTACAATGAGGAAAGACATAGAAACCCAGGACTTTAGGTTAAATGCAATACAACAGGTGAACCCAGCTCATGGATGAATAATACATGGTCTTTATGAAATAACAATAATCACACAATAATTATCAAGCAGAATTAACCTAAAGGAAAACAGCTAAATAATCAGTAATTTATTCATTCATTCATTCATTATCTGTAACCCTTATTCAGTTCAGGGTCGCGGTGGGTCCAGAGCTTACCTGGAATCATTGGGCGCAAGGCAGGAATACTCCCTGGAGGGGGCGCCAGTCCTTCACAGGGCAACACACACACACACACATTCACTCACACACTCACACCTACGGACACTTTTAAGTCGCCAATCCACCTACCAACGTGTGTTTTTGGACTGTGGGAGGAAACCGGAGCACCCGGAGGAAACCCACGCAGACACAGGGAGAACACACCACACTCCTCACAGACAGTCACCCAGAAGAAACCCACACAGACACAGAGAGAACACACCACACTCCTCACAGACAGTCACCCGGAGGAAACCCACACAGACACAGAGAGAACACACCACACTCCTCACAGGCAGTCACCCGGAGGAAACCCACACAGACACAGGAAGAGCACACCACACTCCTCACAGACAGTCACCCGGAGCGGGAATCGAACCCACAACCTCCAGGTCCCTGGAGCTGTATGACTGCGACACTACCTGCTGAGCCACCGTGCTGCCCTACCAGTAATTCAATCATTCTAAATATTTATGAAGCAACCAATCACACGAAGGGCACAGAAACCGTGGCACCCTGAAGACATTAGTTTGAAAAATTCTCGCACAGCTTTCAGGGTTCATCTGGCTTTTATTTATAGGTTATTTGTATTATTTGTGGTTTTATTAATAAATGTTGAATTGTGCTGGACTGGTGTAAACCTACAGACTGCATCTTAACCCATAAAAATGGGTAAAAAAGACATGACATCAGATTTTGGAACATTGTTGTGAGGATTTGATGGAGTAGGGCCACATGAAATGGCTGTCAAATCCTTTCAAATCAACTTTGTGTCACTTTCCTATCTGATACCTATCCGATTCCTGTCAGATGAATGTGTATGCATGCGCTTACTGTGGAGTTAATTAATGAGGCAGTGATGACTGCTTCTGGATCACAAACCCCACCCCATCTCCTCCCAAAGTTATCAGACGTCAGATGAAGTCCGCGGAAAGTTGGACTTACGTTGTTGATCTTGAGCTTGCTCTTGTCTTGTTTCTGCAGGTGTCCGGAGAGCTGGTAAAGCACGGCTCTGCTGCGGCGGCGGTTGGCATTGAAACCTTGAGGCCGTGTGACCTTGTGGACCTCCAATCCCGTCTCCTCATCTGATCAGAGAAA
>NC_089811.1:9148730-9183730 GCF_029633855.1 Hoplias malabaricus
TGTGATGTGGGTGTCTACACACTTTCGGACAGAGGCAGTAAATAATTAGACTGATTTATGAGTGATTTGGGATTAAATATAATCCTGAAATAAAACAGTCCTCCATAAACGGGACGAGTAATCTGATTAGACACTTCACAATCCTACTGGATCCTACTGTGATTACAAATACATGCTTTCTGTAATCAGATTACATCATCTAGATTGTGTGTGTAAGTGAGTGTAAGGTTTTAATCGCTATGTAGGGACCGGCATTTGTTTTAATGATTTACATGGAGGAGACTTCCCTCCACAAGCCCCTCCCCACAACATCAGTCTTTCCATTTTAAGGTGAAGACGTGTGTTAAGGTCAGTGTCAGTGTTAGTGTAGAAGTATTTATGGTTAAAGTAAGTGTAGGTTCCCATTAAATGTATGTACGTTAATGTAAAGTCCCAAAACATCACTGTAAACAGGCAGGATAGGGTGTGCGTGTGTGTGTGTGTGTGTGTACTCACCCGTCTCTGGACACTGTTCTGCATCCTGGTCCTTTTTATTGTCCGTGATGTCTTTATGGGACACGAGGAACAGGACAACCTCCCCCTTCTCGTTTTTGATAGGAACAATATCCAACAGACACCAGAACTTTGTTCCTGTCAATCAGAGACTTTCATTTAAAAGTGTGTGTGTGTATGTGTGTGTGTGTGTGTGTGTGTGTGTGTGTGTGTGTCTTAGAGCCACATTAACATCACATTTATGCCACAAAAGGACAGGAAAACACTGTTCGTCAAACACAGCCTTCCGCTCGTTCCCTTCGACCTAAAACATGCTGTGAGCGCCTCATTAAAGAGAAAGATGTTAAGGATTAAAGGAGTGTTCCACTCAGATGCTGCTTTAAATGGTCCATCACTCAAAAGTTTTTTTTACACGATGTGGAGAAACCCCTCTACCCCTGCCCCATTCACTTCTTTAGAAGAGGGGTGTTTCTGATAAAGTGGCCAGTGAGTGTCAGTAGAAGAGGGGTGTTTCTGATAAAGTGGCCAGTGAGTGTCAGTAGAAGGGGGGTGTTTCTGATAAAGTGGCCAGTGAGGGTCAGTAGAAGGGGGGTGTTTCTGATAAAGTGGCCAGTGAGGGTCAGTAGAAGGGGAGTGTTTCTGATAAAGTGGCCAGTGAGGGTCAGTAGAAGGGGGGTGTTTCTGATAAAGTGGCCAGTGAGTGTCAGTAGAAGGGGGGTGTTTCTGATAAAGTGGCCAGTGAGGGTCAGTAGAAGGGGGGTGTTTCTGATAAAGTGGCCAGTGAGGGTCAGTAGAAGGGGGGTGTTTCTGATAAAGTGGCCAGTGAGGGTCAGTAGAAGGGGGGTGTTTCTGATAAAGTGGCCAGTGAGGGTCAGTAGAAGGGGGGTGTTTCTGATAAAGTGGCCAGTGAGTGTTAGTAGAAGGGGGTGTTTCTGATAAAGTGGCCAGTGGAGGTTACTTTACAAGAGTTTGATTGACAGAAAAGTAATCCACAGTAGCAGAAATGCAATGTCTGTGTGTGTGTGTGTGTGTGTGTGTGTGTTTCCGACAGCTATGATCTACTATTCCCTTTATTCCCAAACAGCACAGAGGTGAAAAACAAGGACTAGGAATCAAACCAAGAGTGTGGAGTTTAAGGAGTGTGTGGAGTGTGTGGAGTGTGTTCTGAGAAACTTCTGTTTAGAAAATAACTCAGCTCTATTTTATCTTTTATCTTCACACAAAGCCACAAAAACAAGGTTCAGACGAGGACACACGCCGGTGTAATCAAGCGCAAGCGTCCATTCTGAGTCCACAGGTGCACTGGATGCTACCCAGGACTCTCAGGGAGGTTTCACAAACAATTTGGACAAATCAATGAAGTCTCGGCAGCAGAGGACTGTCAGCGAAGGGTGAGAGATACTGACACAATCTGAATTTAAAAGAGGGAGTGAATCCTGGTTCTTGTTTTTATCCCTTCCCCTTGTTTTTAGAGCTGAGTTACAGGGCGTAGTGGTTAAAATCCCCCCACAAAACAGGACAACCCTTCAAGAAGATCAGGGTTTAATTCCCAGGTGATTAGCGCTGCTCTGTAGCAGCTCTGCACCAGTCTGCAGTGATATCAGAGGAGTTGCTGGACCTCATTCTCCTTCAGAAGAGTTCCACAATCGTATATTATCCCCCTCTCCTCACTCTTCTGTGATATGGAACTCAATTTAGAGTCTCATCCTGGAGATGTTTGTTCGAACTTCCAGTTCCACCTTAAATGTTGCAGTAGCAGTGTAATTGCTTCACTATTTAAGGTGGAACTGGGAATTTATAGCTAACTACAGAGACAGCTACTACTAGGGCTGTTTTCTCCTTGTTCTGAAGTAAAGAGCCATAATCCACTGAAACTACAATAAACTTATTAAAGATAATACACTGGTGATCATAGAGTTCAAAGGAGAAAATACAGACATCTGTGGGTTGCTTTGGGCGCTGCACAGCGTCTCACCAGTGATTCATAAGGCGTCATAACCCTCCCTTTGGAGTGTGATTCTGAAAATTTTCCGTTTGAAGGGCCCCCACCCCAGTTTCCTATCAATAAATGACACCCCCCACACCTAGGCATCTCTCACTCACTCCATCTCTCTCTCTCTCTCTCTCTCTCTCTCTCTCTCTCTCTCTCTCTCTCTCTCTCTCACCTCCTTTCTTGTAGAAGACGAGCTCAGTCTTGAACTCCCTCCGCTCGTCGAGAGCGCTCTGGATCTGTGCCGTCAGTCTGTCGCTGGTCTCAGGGCCGAACAGGAAGTGACACGCGCAGCTCTTCTGCATGAGCTCGGCGCGGGCGTAACCAGTCAGCTCGCAGAACCCATCCGAACAGTAAACGATGGGGTAGAGCGACTGCACCTGCGCATTCCCCAGCACAAAGTTGCTGTCTGCAAGAAACACAGAGAAACATCTTACAGTGAAGAGTTCAACACGCTCGCGGGAGAACACTAACTGCCAAAGCAAGAGAGTACAACGAGATCCTAAAGTCTGTTATCCCATGTATTCATTTGTCTTTGTGTCTCGTCCCTAATTCCACTTTAAAATTAACCTCTTTGTTTTGTGATGTCACAAACCCTCCAAAATATTAATACATAGATATCCTTTCAGACTACAGTTATTCGACATCATTCACTGACACTGAAGCCATGAGGAGTGTCTCAATAAAATATTGCTCTGCCAATCAGGATAGATCTCATTTACATGCACCGCTCTTAAAGGGACGGTAGCAGGAATAAAGGGAGGAAGGATAACAGGCCTGTGATTATGAATCATGCCCAAATTCCCTACAATAACCAGCACATAAACGCTTTCAGAAACACACACCACATCATTCTGACTTATGAAACAACCCACAGGTGCTTTTCCTCAGCAGGAATTTACTACACACACACACACACACAATAGGAGAAGTCCACAAGCTCTGAGCCACACAAAAGCCCCTCCCACATCCAAAAACAAACGGCTTGGGACACAACTGAGAGGATGAATAAACTCTCAGCAGCACAGAGAAGTGTGAATGAGGAATGCCCAGAGAGAGAGAGAGAGAGAGAGAGGGGAACAAACGACTGTAACATAGTGTAGAATGGCCACAGCTGTAGACCCCCCCCCCCACAATACACACAAAAAAACAAGAAAATAACAACAACAATCACAACAAAGCCCCCAAAGCCCCCCGTGTGAGGTCAGACTCTTTATTCAGGATGAGAGAGAGAGAGAGAGAGAGAGAGAGAGAGAGAGAGAGAGAGGGTTACAGTGATTGCTGTGTGCTGTATGTGGAGATAGAAAAGTCAGATAGGAAGGGAAAGAGAAGTGCACACAAGAGATGAACAAGAAAGAAATAACAAGAGCTAAAAATAGATGGAGAGAGAGGGGTCTATAAAATTAAAGCCCTTGTGTTTTATCAGGAGACTCAGATCTCAACCAGAGAGAGGAAACGTTAGAGTGGGGAGTGAAAGATAAAGATATAGAGAGCAAAACAGAGAGTGAGTGAGTGAGAGAGAGATAGAGAGAGAGGAATATATTTCCCTTTCTTTTCTCATGTCTCTCTGTTCACAGAGGTTTGTTGTTTCTAATTGTTTCTCTCTTTTTTGCCTATGTTATCCTCTCCCCATTCCTTCCTTCATCCCTTCCTCTTCCCTCCATCCCTTCACCCGCTCTTCATCCCTCCATCCATACCAAAGCACTGTATCTCCCGGTTAAGTGGCTTCAGACCCCCGCAGCGTCCAGTCCAGGTGAGTGTGAGTGTTATGAAGTGTGCTAACGGCTAACGAAGGATTGACAGCATCAACAGAGCAGGGAAAGATGATTACCTTCTGCACAAACACAAACCAACAGCTCCTAACGTCAGTCACAGAGGGTCTGGTGTTAGACCAGGACAGCTTTTAAGAGCCAATATAGTTATATATTAATACCCCAAATATAATGAATGTTTTAATAAGCCATTATGCCCCTGTGGATCAGACACAGCAGTTGCCACTGGAGGTTTTAAACCCACTGCCCACTATGTTAAGACAGTCCTCCCTCATTGGTCCACCTCGTAGATGTGTGCTGGTCATACTCTAGTCCTTCATCAGTGGACACAGGGTGCTGTCAGATTTGTGGACTATTCTAAGTCCAGCAGTGGAACTGATGTTTAAAACTCCAGCAGCAGATGCTGTGTCTGATCCAGTCGCACCAGCATAACACACACTAACACACCACCACCACCACCACGTCAGAGTCACTGCAGCGCTGAGAATGATCCACCACCCAAATCAGACCTGCTCTGTAGGGGTCCTGTGGTGTGGTGAGCTCCTGTGTGGTCAGTGGTGGCTTAAATGTTTTTCATTCTGCTGCCGGACTCCTGGGTATTTCTACAGACTATGTTCCTTAAAACCAGGGTGGGTTCCTCAGTCCCAGAGTCTTGATATTGCTGTGCTGTTTATTCCTCTCCCTCAGACAGTGACATTTAAAGCGTTTAAAGCTTAAATAATATAGTTACTCCTCTGAGTGATCTGTAATATTTGGTTTGTGATTACCTTCCTCGGCACAGCATGCTTTCATTTGAGCTACAGGTCAATCAGCAGCGGCCAGTCTAACATTTCCTGAAGAGTCTTTCATGCTGAGGTTGCATTGAGCTACAGCATCAATGTTATGAGCATAATCGACTCAGCAACTGTGTTCATTTCGTTAAAGGCTAAGCACCAGCGATATGAAAGTGTCCAACAAATAAACACAGTGGAATTTGAGTTCCTAACTTGTGTTTATTGATAGTCAGAAAACATGTTATTTCTTACTAATTCAAGGAATAAGTTTTAAAAGACCCCCCCCCCCCCAACGGTGTTCGGAAACTCTAATAGGCGTCTTGCCTGTGACGTAGATGGTGGACAACAACTCTAGAAGTTGCACTTAATTTAATGCAAAATGACGAAAAGGTGTGTTGTTTTTGGCTGCAATCATTCAATGTACAGTGGGACATCTGTGAGCAAATGGCCCAAAGATCCCAAAATATCCAGAAAATGGACTAAATTTGTCCACTTTAAACGGGCACTTTGGAAAGGACCCTCCGCTCACTCCGTTATCTGTAGCTCATTTCACTGGCGCTTTTCCAACAATATGGGCATGTAAGGACACCAACGAAAGGTGTTCAAGAGCCTCTGTAACATGGAGGTAAACAGGGTAAGGACACTCACTTCGCCTGTTTTAGTTGGTGTTAGTTAGCGTTAGCTTGACTCGCTAAACTCGGTGGCTCAGATTATACTCGGCTACGTAGCTGCATTACGGAGGTTTATGGTGTCGGATGAATTCGAGTTCGACTTCGATCACATTTACAAGAATAACGGTACCTCTACATTTGAGTTTAGCTTATTGCTAGGATATTGTCATGAATAATGTTGGTTATTTAGCGAGATACTGTCATAACAGTCAGTCATAACGGTGTTTTACCGCGGCGTTGTTCAGCTGTTGTCCACCAGTGATGTCACGGTTAAAAATAAATATGCAGTCTTTTCTGCATACACTTATACATCAAAACAATAAATAAAATATGTTTATAGTAAAAATGTTATATTAAGTATGTCCTAAGCAATTTTTTATTTTTTCTTTTTCTTTTTTTTTTCCTTGGGAGTTTGTACTCATAAATCGAACTCGCCAAACTGGTACTACCAAGGTTGAACTGCAGGTTGAACTTGTCATACTTTGTATTGTAAAACAACCGATAGGATGCACCTGTGAGCTCAGTCACATGTCAGCCTTAAAGCTCATAGGTGTGGGGCGTGGCTAAGGGAGACAAGTAAAAACAAAGCACAAGGCAAACACAAAACCAAAAAAAAAAAACCATGGTATTAACCAAAACACACAGAACCAGGAGAAAGTGATGAAACAGGAAATGTGTTCAGTTTAGGGTTAGAGTTAGTTTTAGAGTTAAGTTTAAGGTTAGGGCTCCACGTTTCGGGGTTAAGTGTGGGGTTAGATTTATGGATTTTGGGTTTGGTGTCAGGGTTAGGTTTAGGGTTAGAGTTAGGGTTAGGCTGCTCCTTCATGTCGTTTTGCCAGACATTTACATGAACATCCACGACAAGAGTTTGCACACATGTAACAAGTGGCAATTATATTTAATTCACCTGGTATAAACTGCATGTTGCTGCAGCAGGTAGTGTCTCTACCTCCAGGGTCCTGGGTTTGTGGGTTGATGTCCCACTCCAGGTGACTGTCTGCTTCGGTCCTTTGGTCTCTTTCCATGGCCCACACGTTGGTAGGTGGATTGGTGACTCAAAAGTGTCCATAGGTGTGAGTGTGTGTCGCCCTGTGAAGGACTGGCGCCCCCTCCAGGATGTGTTCCTGCTTTGCACCTAGTGATTCTGGGTAGGCTCCCACAGGGACCCACAAATCTCCCTCGAGAGACTCCCTGAGCTGGACATGAGACTGTGAGAGACGCAGAACTGAGGAAGCCTCGATGAAAAGCCAACATTGATATCAGAGTGGACAATCCTGTCTCTCCGTTCCGTGACCTGATGTGCTTGGCTAAGTTCAAACACCTGAACGGCTGAACTCTAAACTCGGATGGACGCCTCTTTGAACTCTCCATGTGTTTTCCTCAGAAGTCCTTCACAGTGGTTCTGACCCTGGCTTCAGAGGAGCCTCGGCGTCCACTCTCTTTTCTCTTGCAGATGAGCCCTTGCCGGCGGCAGAGCTGGAGGCGTCAAGGTTTGATGCTGGAATTTTTCTGTGTGGCGTCAGACGGCCTTTTGTTTTCTTGTCCTGCATCTGCTGCTGTTTATTGTTGATTTGTTATGTCTGTGTCAGGCGTGGTATCATCAATATCCCTCGTTCTCAAACAGCCACCAACCCCATCCCCAAATAAATCATCTCCCGACGTACGAAGGGAGGAGAGTCTGAATATGAAGGAGATCTGCCACGCTTCAGGAATAATTTCTGTTTTAATTATGTTCCTCTTCATTTTCAACAAGAGAACAAGGAGGAAACTGAGAGAATGACAGAGCTCAAAGAACCATGAGAACAGGAGAACTGAGAAAGAACTAATAGAGAATTAAAAGAACGAGAGAGCTTCTGCCCACACACACACACACACACACACACACACACACACAAACAATGACGTGTACTGTCTGTTGAATATTGAATATTATGTACTGTACCCAAAGCAAGCACGAACTAACAGACACTCATACACACGATGGAAAACACACACACACACACACTAAACTGGAGAACATCCACCGATCTGGACGGTGTGTATAAACACAGACAAACACAGTGTGTTGTCTCCCAGTTGTCACAGATACACACTTGGTACATAGTGATACACAGCCATACACATTGATACATCCTGATACACACTGATTATACAGTGATTAACACCAATTACACAGTGATACAGCGCTATATAGACTGATACACACTGATTACACACTGATACAGAGTGATATAGACTGATACACCCTGGTTACACCATGATTAACACTGATTATACACAGATACAGAATGATACAGAGCTATATAGACTGATACACACTGATTACACACCGATGCACACAGATACAGATCGATATAGACTGATACACACTGGTTCAACAGTCATTAACACTGATTACACAGCAATTCACACCGATACAGAATGATATAGACTGATACACACTGGTTCAACAGTGATTAACACTGATTACACAGCGATTCACACCGATACAGAGTGATATAGACGGATACACACTGGTTCCACAGTGATTAACACTGATTACACAGCGATTCACACCGATACAGAGTGATATAGACTGATACACCCTGGTTCCACAGTGATTAACACTGATTACACAGCGATTCACACTGATACAGAGTGATATAGACTGATACACATGGGTTCCACAGTGATTAACACTGATTACACATCAATACACACTGATACATACCAGTACACGCCGATACACACTGATACACACCTATACACACTGACACACACACTGAGTTGGCTCAATATTAAGGTGTCACTGATAGAAAACAAAATAGCCCCCAACCACAACCTTGTGGAGCAGTCCCTATCTGAGAGTGAACATGTGAAAAACAGCACCCCCTGTGGTGCAGTTCCAGACTGGGAGTGAGTGAGTGAGTAAGCCAGGTGAAGGCCACATGCAATGAATTTTGGAGACATGTTGCTCTAAGATCTGTGATCATAGCACACAAAATATCAAGACCACCTGAACACACCCCCCAACCCCTACCCCCTACCACCCCAAGCCGCTCCTCCAAAACAACGCTCCTCTGAATGTGCGAGATTTATGAGAGATTTATGAGAACTTGTTAAAGTCTCTTCAGCCCCGCGGCTGTGTTCTCACTGACAACAGGGAACCTGAAGGGAGCCCAGGTTCTCTTCTCTCTGCCCTGCCCCCCCTCCCTCTCTCTAACCCCAAACTTCTCTCTCGCCCTCCCAACCCCCCCCCCCCCCCCCCCTTTCTCTCTTTCTCTCTCTCTCTGTCTCTCTCTCTCTCTCTCTCTCTCTGTCTCTCTCTCTCTGTCTCTCTCTCTCTCTCTCTCTCTCTCTCTCTCTCTCTCTGTTTTAGAGGTGAATGAGTAAGAGGTTTGAAGAAGGTCCTCTTGTAACTTGACTCTGTTATAATTGCTGTTCCTGTGAATGGCTGCTCCGCTCAATGGAGCTCATGAATGGATCACTCCCAGAGAATAAAAGCCAAATCCTAGACTTTACACTCACTGTGAAATCTCACAAAAGACTCTAACTTAGTGATTTTCACTTTAGTGTGAGATCACACTGTTCCTCAGGGATGGAGTTTGCACTCAACAGCCCACTGTATGGTACCAGCTCTACTGGGCTCTACTGAGCTCTACTGGGCTCTACTGGGCTCTACCAGAGCCTACTTTCTGTTTGGTCCCTGGTTGATTTTCCACTCCCACAGCTCCCCCTGAAATGTATCTGGTGATGTCTCAAACCCCATCTCTAATGGGAACAACAGGCTTTGGAAACCACAACAACACCGGCGGTAACGTTAAAAGTTGTTTACTCATTGTGTATCCACGTGTTGTTGTTGTTGTTGTTGTTGGGGACTGAACCCAGCTCCTTCATCAGTTCAGACAGATCAGTAGAGTTTGTTCCTTCCTTGTTTAAGCTTTCAGTTCTCGCTGGATTCTTTTGTCAGCCACTGATCCAAGGAGCGTTTGAACATCTTCAAAAGACCACAGCGTAATTCCACGAGCTGCTGTTGTGAGTCGAATAAAAACAAATGTGATCTCTGCTGTAGCTGGAGATTTTACAGATGGAGAGTTAGTGCTGGTCGTCTGCGTTGCGTGGCGTAGAGTGACGACTCTCTCTGGACAATCAGAGCTCTGCAAGGTTTATACGCCACAGTTTAGTCTTTACTCAGCTCACTCTGAACCATGAGAGAACAGGGACTAAGCATCTGTAAGCTGCATTTGCAGTGCCTGTGAAAAAGCCAACGGGGTTGTGGTGGACGACTAAACTGAGACAGTGGATTTGGATGTGGACAGCTATAATAAAGCAGCTCAGTGTTGATAGTTGGAAATATCTGCAGTGGTTTGGTATCTACATTCAACACAGTGTGATCCTGAACAAACCAGGCAGCGCAGGGACAGTGAGTGTGTGTGTGTGTGTGTTTGTGTGTGTGTGTGTGTGGTCCCACAGGTTGCTTATTGGCTCAGACTGAATCAAAGAGCCTTTGAAGAAGCCCACTGCACCTATAAAGGGCTGGTGTGGGGTGAGCAGATAAAGATAGAGAGAGGCGGAAAGTGTTTGGACGTCAGTGAAACACAGAGCGCCGTTTTTCATTAAACACATCGTATGCTGTAATAATCCACGAGGAAGAGACACAGAGATGACGGCAGGTTTTCCAGCTTCAGCTGTTTCAACTCTTTCTAAATGCAGTGAAAATGCAGACAGCGCAGCTCCACCGCAGACAGCGCAGCTCCACTGCAGACAGCAGGCTATTTACCAGAGCCAAGCAACACACAGAGAGGTGGCACTTTGGCAATATAATTACACCCATGCCACAGATCCAACACACACACACACACACACACACACATCTCTCTCTCTCTCTCTCTCTCTCTCTCTCTCTTTCTTTCTCCTTGTCTCTCACCTTGCTTTTTTTCCCTTCTTGCTCTTGATCCCCTTTTCCCACCTTTTTGTCCACTTTCTCTCTAAGTCTCGACCTTTGGGTCCCTTCTGTTCTTATTTCTCTCTCTCTCTCTCTCTCTCTCTCATTTATCCCTCTCTGCCATGTGCTCTCATTTTTAACCTCTTTTCACATTCACCACCTCCTCTCTCACTCTCCCTGTCTCTCTGAAGTGAGGAAGCTGCCCCCACTGATGACTGATTATAGCCATGTGAGTGTGGTGGTGGGGTGAGGGGGGGTCATGCTGGAGATGAGAGAGAGAGAGAGAAAGTGAGTGAGTGAGAGTGAGAGAGAGAGAGAGAGAGAGAGAGAGAGAGAGAGAGAGAGAGAGAAAGAGAGAGATAAAGCAAGAGAGGGAAGAGATAGAAACCAAGCCCCAGTGTGTAGGTAATAACAATTTGTGCTGTTAGGAGGTGAGCCTGTAAATATAAGTGTTTGTGAGAGAGAGAGAGAGAGAGAGAGAGAGAGTAATTAAATGATGATAGTGTTATTCATGAGATTCAGTTAGGGATGAACATGTCAGTAAAACACCCCATCTCCAGATTGACTCTGTGATAAAGCCCTGTACTGTATCTGTATCAGAGAAGGTGGACACATTCCTGTTAACCTCCGAAAAGTGTACATCTCATAAAAACACAGAATAAAGGTGCTAATTAGCATTATGCTAATTGGTCGCCAAATTTACTGCACCTGATTAACTCCACCCCCCCCCCCACACACACACACTGCAAATTAGCTACTTGGGGCATATTAGTCACATAATATTGAGGCTGAAGTTTGTTAACCTGGAAAAGACTGGGGTTCGATGCCCCGTCCAGGTATGAATTAAGTCACAACTTATGTCACAATGGTGTCCTGCATGTTTGCCCACCTATACCTGCAGGAAAAGAAACCTGACTGACAGGCAAAAGGACCAATCATAAGTCAGCTATTTTGACCTGACAGTCTTTAAGATTCACGTTGGACCAATACCAGAGCCACGATACACTGAGGTGTGTATACGCAGATGTACAGAGAGCCAATCAGAACGGCGCTGGTTTGTGCACTGAAGGTATCAGACTCTCTGTCAACTTGTGGGCGGAACGTCTGTGGCTGAGACTAGTCATAAGATCCAAAATCTGAGGATGGTGTCGAGTTACACACACTCACACATCTTTTACTGTAAGAACCAATGACGATAAACAAACAATAGAAGCCTGAAAATAACAAGAAATTAACTTTAATCTGATGCTCCAGGCCCAAGTGAACACATCATGTCACATTTTTCCTTCGCTGTGGTTTAAGTCCTTAATTAATTACACAAAACAAATGGTGCGTAATGGGAAGTGCTCCATCATCGGTAATTAACGCAGGTTAATGCAGCCATCAGAGCGTTTACCGCCAGCCAAAAGGTTGTGGACTCATCTCAAGCAAGACACCCACGCTGCTCTGTTCCAGTGAACAGTGAAGGCTCTTAAGGTGGAATTCCTCTGAGTCCTGCTTAATTAAATAGTTGAGACAGGCCAACAAATCGAGTCCGATCGATAATGTGAAGTGCTCTGTTTTAGTTAGGGTCGTTTACAATGCTGGTGAAGGGAATCCGGCGTCTGGAGACTTCACTGCTTCTTAAAGCTTGCTACAAAATGTAGACACTAATGTTTACATTGAAATGTTTACAGACGCCAGTTAAAAAGAGTGTGTTTGGCTACTTTAAGATGCATCCACCACTGACCCCAGGTATTCATCAAATTTCTGTGGTTGGTTATGGCTGTTAGTTAACACTGGTGGTGCCGTTTCACTAAATCAACTCATACTCTGTTATGAACACGAAGAAAAGCTACAGAACCAGTGCTGTTTTCTGCTAGGGGAAGCTCAAAGCATTTTCTCAAATTTTGGAGGTTAGGGTTCATTCATTCATTCATTATCTGTAACCCTTATCCAGTTCAGGGTCGCGGCGCCAGTCCTTCACAGGGCAACACACACTCGCACATTCATTCACACCTATGGACACTTTTTGAGTCACAAATCCACCTACCAACGTGTGTTTTTGGACTGTGGGAGGAAACCGGAGCGCCCAGAGGAAACCCACTCAGACACAGGGAAAACACACCAACTCCTCACAGACAGTCACCCGGAGCGGGAATTGAACCCACAACCTCCAGGTCCCTGGAGCTGTGTGACTGCGACACTACCTGCTGCGCCACCGTGCCGCCCGGTTAGGATTAGGGTTAGGTTTAAATTTAGGAC
Source organism: Hoplias malabaricus (assembly GCF_029633855.1). Lineage (NCBI taxonomy): Eukaryota > Metazoa > Chordata > Actinopteri > Characiformes > Erythrinidae > Hoplias > Hoplias malabaricus. The sequence continues at coordinate 9,161,597 of NC_089811.1, forward strand.
GTTTTAAGGCTGATTTGTCATGCTGGGTTGCCAGAAATCTCACATCACCACCCACATTGTATGAATCCTGGTAATGGTCTTTCAGTAAAATATGTGCTTATGTAAAGTCACATTGAGACCAAGCTGCATAGAAAAGCATGTAATGGAAGTCTACTGACGCCAAGCTCAAAGCCAAGTGTCACTGAGAGTGATATAAAGCCCCATGGAGTGATGGATGGAGGTCCATCTACCCACATTTTGGGACGAGCTAATTGTCCAACTATCTATACCTGACCTCGTTGACATTCTTGAAGCTGAACACCATCAAATCCTTAGCAATGTTCCAGCATCAGCTGGTCAACCTCCCCAAACGTTTACAGACTGTTCCTGATGCATGCCTTAATTCCAGAAGTGATCCCAAATATTTAACTATATTTTTATGGCTCTGAAAGTGTTGTTGATGTTGCTGACAATAAAACATTGTTTTACAGTAGGTCTGAGCTTCAGAACGACTAAAATTAGCATCCGTCTCTGCTGAAACACTGGAAACAAGGCCATATGTTGACTGTGAAACTGTGGAACAGCGCCATGAGAAGAATATAAATCCTCTCCTGAATTTACTCCAATTCTGCTTTGATTAGCAGCATACAAACATAAAGCAGTTCTTCTGGAGCGGGATAAACGGCTGCAGAGGCGCTATCATTTGAGCTCTGAAACCTCCAATCCCCCAATTCATTTACTCTTAGCATTCGTATGCTAACACCACTGGATTCAGCACATTCACCCACTCCATCAGGGTCTTACAGAATATCTCTGCTTACACTAAAGAGCATGGCAGACCACTCAGAGTCATGAGCACGGTCAAGTGGGCTCATAGCTGGCCGTGACCAACCTTCTTGGTGAGGTAAGGAGCCAAGGAATAACCTCAACTCTGGAAGAGAAGCTCAGGACAAAGCTCAGGACATATAACTCGTTTCACTCCATCCGGCTCATTACCTGTCAGAACCATACTAATCTTAGACAGCTGGGGTATGTTGGTTTTGTTAGCACTGACCCGAAAGACAGAGTGTAGTTTCTGGCTGATGCCATCGACACTTCACAATGCTCCCGCTACCTTTCAGCATTCACAGTTGGATTGCAATTAGGGCTGTGCCAAATCATATTGTTCACGATAATATCGTCATCATTTTTGAAATTATATAAAAAAATAATCATGACATTCTGATTTATTTATATAATGACATCATGCAGTTAGCTATAATATGGCATACGTTAATTACACGAGTCGTTTAGACACCCGAAAGTACGGTGGAAAGTGGCTTTAAAGGTGGAGGAATTTGCACCAAAAAATAGGTAGTGACTTCAGTTATATGGAGGGGGTGTGGTTACAGAATATCACACGTACAACAAACCATGATGTTATGTAAGAAATGAAAGAAGCCTTTAACAACAGGAGGCAGAAACACCACTAATCTGTGTCACCTCCTTGGGCAGAAGCACCTGGTTGAGGACGAGGAAAATCAAAAATGCCGTTAGAAGAGTTCAGCAGCCAATGAGCTCTAATCCCAGTAGATAACCTCCACTGACTCAGCACAGCCACTATTCTGTTTGTTTTATTATTTACTTTGAAGCTTTAAGGTTACTGTTTGTAGAATTGTTATTCTACATTATTTTTTACACAAAATCAGAATCTTGGCAAGTTACTGTTGTTTATAAAATAAGCAAATGTTTGCAGATTTTTTGTTGCTTCCTTTGAATGTTTGAAGCTTACATTTGTAATAAAATTGTTGATAATATTAATACATTGGAACCTCTACTAACGAACGCCTCTACTAATGAACTTTCTAAGATACGAATTTGAAATTTTTTGCCTCCACCAACGAACCACGGCTCTAGAAACGAACCCGAGCCGGCAGCTGGAAATGGCCACTGACCCCAATAGGCGAGTCTCCCAGCGCCCAGACTTGAGTGAGCTTTTAAGATTAGCACATTGTAGCTTTAGCAATTTAGCATTAGTGTAAATAGCAGACATCGAAATTCGTGCGAAGTTAAGCCGTATCTACGCTTCGTCTCCCCACATTCACCGCCTACTCTCCGTTATTCCACCCACCCCCCACCTCCCGTCATACAGCCAGTGACTGTGTGACTCCTCCAGCCAGTCTTCACGTCTTCAAGGTAGCGATGTGTAACCACTTACAACTTTATTTCTTTTTTATTACTGTTTCCACTGTATTTCTTTTTTATTTTTAGTAACGCTACATGTATTATTTTACTAATTTGGGAGTTTTGTAAACATTTATTGCATTAATTGCTTTTCCATTATTTTAAATGGTGAAAATTGACTCGAGAAACAAACTTTTCCACTTACGAACCGGGTCACGGAACGGATCAAGTTCGTAGGTAGAGGTTCCACTGTATATGAATTATATTTAATTAAATACTATTAAAATATTAAATTAAATAACATTTCTATATTTAAATAACATATATTGTAAAATTAATAATAGTAATGTTCAGTGTTTTATCATATCGCCAAGAATATCGTTATTGCCAAAATGCCCCGAAATATCATGATATTATTGTAGAGCCATATCGCCCACCCCTAATTGCAATTACTTTCTCAAACTTGTCAGAGACAAAGCAGGTTCGTCCAAGTACAGAACTGTGGTAAAGCTGGTATCTTCTGAATTAGCTGATTTAAAAGAACTAAGCACGGTGGACTCTAGCGCCCCCACACTGCAGTGGAAGGTACAGCATGGACAGATCACAGCAAGTTCAGAAGCCCTGCTTTGCTTTTTGTGTGGACACAGGACAAACACAAATAAAAATGCTATGTTGTCAAAAACGTCTGGACACAAGTGGACAGTGCCTAAGAGCCTGAGGCATTCACACACAAAGAGGATTTTAAGGCAAGGCTAAATGCTGATTTACTTGGATGATAGCCACAACCTGGGTGCCAGTGTGGTTAAGCGCAATCTCTGAGCTTTCATACTGTAAACAGCTTTGAGCCAAACACTGGTAAATTATTGATATGATAATAAACAGGGTGTACAGCTGTATTAGGTTTTTAACCATTCCCTGGAGGGATGTCAATTTGGTTCTGGTTCAAGCCGAGTTTAATTTGCCTCATTCAACCCAAAGCCAGCGGAGAGTGCATTGCGTGAGGGGCGTCACTGAGACACGGGATAAATATTAGCCTGGCTCATTTCATCAAAACACACTCAGTCTATGGGAATATGGACAGTGGAGACATTATTTCTCTGTTACCGTACCTTTATTAAGACTAATATATGCAAGTCATGTCTGTTCTGATTGGCTGCTTCAGCCATTATCCTGACTGGCTTTCACTAGAAACCACAGTTATTATAATCTTCATAGAACAGCATGGGAAAGAAATGGACTGCTCTGAAGCAGCTGCACATGAGCCTAAGGTCACCCTGCTCAATGCCAAGTGTGGATCAGAGGGGTGTGAAGAAAGCCCTCCCACCGCTGGGGGGAGTGATGGAGCTCCATCCATTCATTCGTTTATGAAACATGTGTTGCACTCACTCCTCTTTTTTGTTTACTCCTTGTTGTTTGTTGTTTATTGTTTGTTCTCTCCACATCACTTTGAAATGCAGCACCATCATATTCTGTAAAACCAAAGCTGGGAGATGCTCTCAGACACTGTTTGCTTTTAGAAGACTAATAATATTTTTCCCACGAGAAAATAAGTGCAAAGACACACACACACACACACACACACACACACACACACACACACACACACACACACACAGCGGAGTCTTGCTGAGCCGAAGCTGTTTGATGTGAGTGAAGGCTGGAGTAATGGAGATAAATAAGAGCCTAGCTCACCCTCCTCTTCCTCAGCTTCATCCTGTGCCTGAGGAGCGGAGACAGTTGGGAGAAGCCCTGAAAACTCTGGAGGACAAGGTATGTCCAAAAGTGTGTGGACACCTTTTAAACCAAGCTCATATGAGGTGGACAGACCGCAGAAAAGCACTGACCTCCCCAGTGGGATGCTCTGGAGCAGCTGCACATGTGTTGGTTACAGCATCCAACATCCATCAGACCCTGACAGCTTTAAGGTTCCTGTGGCTGGATGCAATCAAATCCTTGCCACAATGTTTCTATATATAATGCAAATACATTTGACTACAGGTGTGAGTGTGTGAGTGACTGGGTGAGTGTGTGAAACTGACCACAGATGTGAGTGACTGGGTGAGTGTGTGAGTGACTGGGTGAGTGTGTGAAACTGTCCACAGGTGTGAGTGTGTGAAACTGTCCACAGGTGTGAGTGTGTGAGTGACTGGATGAGTGTGTGAAACTGTCCACAGGTGTGAGTGAGTGAGTGACTGGGTGAGTGTGTGAAACTGACCACAGGTGTGAGTGTGTGAGCGAGTGAGTGACTGTGTGAGTGTGTGAAATTGTCCACAGGTGTGAGTGTGTGAGTGACTGGGTGAGTGTGTGAAACTGTCCACAGGTGTGAGTGTGTGAGTGACTGGGTGAGTGTGTGAAACTGTCCACAGGTGTGAGTGTGTGAGTGACTGGATGATTGTGTGAAACTGTCCACAGGTGTGAGTGTGTGAGTGACTGGATGATTGTGTGAAACTGTCCACAGGTGTGAGTGACTGGGTGAGTGTGTGAAACTGTCCACAGGTGTGAGTGTGTGAGTGACTGGATGAGTGTGTGAAACTGTCCACAGGTGTGAGTGTGTGAGTGACTGGATGAGTGTGTGAAACTGTCCACAGGTGTGAGTGTGTGAGTGACTGGGTGAGTGTGTGAAATTGACCACAGGTGTGAGTGTGTGAGTGAGTGAGTGACTGTGTGAAATTGCCCACAGGTGTGAGTGTGTGAGTGACTGTGTGAAACTGTCCACAGGTGTGAGTGAGTGAGTGACTGTGTGAGTGTGTGAAACTGTCCACAGGTGTGTGTGAGTGTGTGAGTGACTGGGGGAGTGTGTGAATGACTGGGTGAGTGTGTGAAACTATCCACAGGTGTGAGTGAGTGAGTGACTGTGTGAGTGTGTGAAACTGTCCAAAGGTGTGAGTGTGTGAGTGACTGTGTGAGTGTGTGAATGACTGGGTGAGTGTGTGAGTTACTGGGTGAGTGTGTGAAACTGACCACAGATGTGAGTGACTGGGTGAGTGTGTGAATGACTGGGTGAGTGTGTGAAACTGTCCACAGGTGTGAGTGAGTGAGTGACTGTGTGAGTGTGTGAATCTGTCCACAGGTGTGAGTGTGTGAGTGACTGGATGATTGTGTGAAACTGTCCACAGGTGTGAGTGAGTGAGTGACTGGGTGAGTGTGTGAGTGACTGGGTGAGTGTGTGAGTGGGTGAGAGAGTGATGCTTTGGGATCCAACACAACTCTCATCAGCATGAAGTGCTTACAAAAAAAAGATGAATGGATGAACAAATGAATTCATTGATGAATGAACGGGTGAATTGATAGAAGGATGGAAGTATGAATGAATGAATTAAGCCCTCCAGTGGAACAATCATGAACCCACACCAGCAGGAGCCCGTGTCTTCACCTATTACCGAATAACACCAGAGCTTACTGTGATATTCTTTACAGAAGTCATTACACAGAGAAACAGTTTATATTTTACTGTTTTCTGTTTTGAATAATTTGCAAAAATAGGAACAATCCTACGCAGTATAAAAATAGCAAACAAATAAACAAATAAACACACCAGGACAATTGGAAGTCAGAAAGCAGGGATTCTTGTCAGAGTTATTTCTGGCGCTGTGTTGGCAGAGTTTCTCCTCGTTTGGGAATTCTCACCCGATTTCTGACTTTTTTTTTTTTTTTTGGCTTCCGAGGTTGGCCACGTTTTATAGGACCCCTCCTAGGTTTGTGCAACTCGGTGCTCACTGTGGTCAGAGCTGAATAAAACATGAAGATCAGCAGAACTCAGGTCCTGGCCCTGAACAAAACAAAGCCCTGTGCTGTATGATTTCTAACAGTCACAACAGGATTGAAAAAGTGTTATTACACACTTTAGCAGGATGTTCATCAAAAGCCTTTTGTCGTGACACCGAAAGGGGTCTGACGTGTGTAAGTCTCCTTGATTACTGCTGTAATGAGCAAGGGGAGCTGACCCACTTTAGTTCTGCAGGTGTTGTTTATAGTCTTTTCCTGCACCTGCTGCACACGGATTAAGAATTGCTCGGTATTTATAGCATCATCTTCACTGCTCTTTTATCTGATTGGACCAGACTGGATCCAGGAATATTCCCTCACACCTTAAAGTGGGAAAAGCAATCAGACGTGATCATTCTTTCAGATTATTTAAGCTCAGCATGACTGAGTGTATCTGTGAATTTATCTTCATTTTCCAGTGCATGAATGTGGACAGCGGTTTATTACAAAGCTGTGATGTGTTTACAGAGGACAGTCGGTAGTGAATAATCATGTTTCATAACTCACTTCTTCCATTTATAATCACTTATTCCTGATACAGCACATATTATGGCTTAATAGTTTATTAATGAGTTATTAGCAACAAATAATGCTTTGTAAATGCTTAATAAACACTGCACGGATAGTATTATATCCCCTTGTCCCCAGTTCTGTGCCTTGTATCATATTAATAATATTGTATTGCAGTATAACAAAGTGTAACAACAATCACAGTTGTTACAATGTTATTGCATATATTATTAAAGTGTAATAGCACAGTTATTTCATAAACAAATGGGGTTGACTGCTCTGAAGAACCCGTTTTCATGGATTTGTGAGACTACAGCATTGCCATCGGAGACAACAGTCAATGCTGGCTCGCCGTTTACACTGTAGGCTGAGGCTTATCAGTGGAGAAGGTTAGAGTGGGTTAGACTTGGAGCATTGCATGGAGACTGTGTGCAAACTGATCAGCGCAAATATGCAGAACCTGGCAACCCGGTGAGAATGTGTCAGGGTTAATGAGGAGAAGAGAGTAGGGCGTTTCTGGAAGAGAGGGCTTCTGGGGATGGATATATTATACTGACATAAGGGTGTGTGTGTGTGTGTGTGTGTGTGTGTGTGTGTGTGTCTTGCTGACATGTGGCATGTGGAGGATGTATAACAACATACATAGATCAGCCAAAACATTAAAACCGTCCACTTTTTCAGCTATACTGACCATAAAAAAGTACTATGTAGTTCTACAATTACAGACTGTAGTCCAACTGTTGCTCTGCATACTTTCACCAAGACCCCCACACAACAGATATGGGGGACAGAGGTTTTAAAAACTCAAGCAGACACTACTGTGTCTGATCCACTCGTACCAGCACAACACACACTAACACACCACCACAACCACATCAGTGTCACTGCAGCGCTGAGAATGACCACCACCCAAATCCACGTTCGTTCACACCCACGGTGTTGGGCTCTTCTTTGGATGCGTTCAGATCTTCTATTTCCAAAAGTTAAAAGATTTAAAGCAACAATAGGTAAGTTCTAATGATTTTGCCCCAGTGATGCCCCCCCTCCCACCCAAAAGTGTTAAATTTCAGGTTTTATTCACTTTTACTGCACTCTCCTGAAATCAAACAGGCAGAGAAGGGAGCTGGATGGAGGGGAGTGTTTTCCTACTCTCCTCCAAAAGTTACATAGTGCCGTTTCTGCAGTGCTGAGCTCAGAGTAGCCATGACATATGCCCTATTCTCTCTATTACAGCTCAGTGGAGCATCACGGTGATTTTGAAGCTGTAATTTTGAGGTAAAAATATTACATAGTGTTACTTTAAGTGCTGTTGATTTAACAAGGATTTTCTCCAGGTCTTGCTATGTGGACTTGCTACATTCTCTGTAACTTCTCTACGTTCCCTCTCCTCATGAGTGTTTGTTTGTCTCCTCACAAATGGACAGCTTGGCCTTAAGGGCTGTTGTGGCTGGATATGCAGTAAATGGTGGTGGGTCATGTGCACGTTTCAGATGGCACACAGATATTTGTTTCACACACACACACACACCCCTTCCTGAAGTTCCCAGTGACAGCTAAGCAGTAAATAGAAATGGAAATGAGCTTCTTTGCTGAGAGCCAGAGGCTGTGTGAGGGCTGTGTGGGTTCTGTTTTTAGGAGGAACAGCTTCGGCTCGTCTGCACACCACTGATAGACCTGAACATGTATCTCCACACACACACACACACACACACACACACACACACACACAAGGACATGAAACAACGCTGATCTGCTTCCCTCTTCCTCGCCCAGAGAGTGCTCCACTAATGAGGGTTTAAAGCAGAGATCCGTATTCGCATCATATTTCCACAGAGACAAAGAAGCAAACTGCTCTGAAGCCCCTGAATCAACCACTTTATGCTTCACGCAGTGGGTTCCCCATACACAGGCGGCCCTGTTTAAATTCTACCGGCCACTAGGTGTCAGTGTAACTGCTAACTACGAAGTGAATAGGGGCAAAGTTTGTGTTAAAGCCAATGTACATGATTCTTGAGAGCTACTGTTCTCACACTAAATCAAACTCCCCCAGTTTGTGTTCACCCCGATCTTTTAAGGTGGAACTGTGTGTTTGATTAAGTGACTTTAGCTTGTTGGTGGCTGAAGTGTAACTCGTCTGTAAGTTTTTATACATTGTTTGAATTACCACAGAAACTCATTTGTAACTCGAGCTGTTTAGTTTTGTAACACTTTCAATCTGTGTTTACTTTCATGCAGTTAGCGCTCTCCCAAATGTAGAGTCAGTTCCACCTTAAATAATGTAACTGTTTCCCATGAAGCAGGAATAGAGCAGTAATTTAATACTTTTCAAAGCTCGTAAGGTCTCTCCACTGTCCAAACACCTCCAGAAAGAGACAGAGACAGAGAGAGAGAGAGAGAGAGAGAGAGAGAGAGAGACTTTGTTTGTTTCCCCTTTATGGAACCAGGGCTGCATACAAACACTGGACCTTTTTCCCTTTTTCCAGAAGAAAACACTGGTCCCCTGACTTTTTTCTTTCTGAGGGGGACTATAGAATAACTGACTATAGAATAACCTTTGTCTCCTAATCTCACTCTTACAGTCAGTGCAGTGTGGAGAACAGATATAAATAAGTTTCAGAACATGCCTTAAATACTTAGAGCATCACAGAAAGTCCAGCCAATGTCCAGCAGCATGGTTATCCCACGGATCAGGAGTGGACGGTGTGAGAGCTGACGGTTAAAGTGGCTAAACGGGGGCAATAGTGAGAACACAATCAGAACCGAGCGCAGGAAAAATAAACAGAGATATGGGAATTCGTTAAGCTGTATACACACCAAACAGCCACAAGATTAAAACCACTGCTAGGTGACATAAGAAAAACACTGATGGTCTGGTTACAGCGCCCCCTACTGAGGAGGACCACACAGTGACGGTCCAAATGTTTTGTTCACAGCGTTCTCCGAAAGTCAGCTCTAGTGGTGTGTTCCTGGTGAACAGTGGTGAAACGTCCAAGATTAATATCTCACCAGCTAGGGGTTGGGATTAGGCTCTTAGGCTCATGGGCAGCTGCCCCAGAGTGAGAAGGTTTACGAAAGGATGCTGCAACATTAAGGAATTGAAATCCAAGCTCATGGCGAGAGATTATATTCCAATGTTTTGGCCCATTTCTATTGGTTTATTCATCCTGAAAGTTAATGTGTTTAAACTCTCTCTCTCTCTCTCTCTCTCTCTCTCTCTCTTTCTCTCTCTCTCTAAAAAAAAGCACAATGTCTCCTGGTTACACTGTGTCAGCTGCCAGTCTATAACACAGCTTGAAACTCCCAATAGGCAGCGCTTTCTCTCTCTCTCTCTCCCTCTCTCTCTCTCTCTCTCTCTCTCTCTCTCTCTCTCTCTGTGTGTGTAGATGTGCTGGGCTGGGAATTGATACTTCTCACTCACTCACCAACACACACACACACACACACACACACACACAGCGGGTAACTCTGCTTCTCTCTGATAAACTGTGCTTTGTGCTGCAGAGATACCAACCGACGTTGCCAGGCGACAGGTGCCCATTGTGTTTCTGCGGTTGTCATGGTGACAGAGTGGAGGGTGGGGCTTTAAAACAGGTACACAGTGTCTCTGCCGAGTGCATGCTCTCTCTCTCTCTCTCTCTCTCTCTTCACATAGTGGACTTATTAGACATATATATATATATATATATATATATATATATATATATATATATATATATATATATATATATATATATTAATTACTGCATTATGGAGCATTAACTAGAGTCTTTTAACATTGTTTCCAAGCAATTTTTAAATGTCTTATTATTCATTAATTAAATCAGTAGTTAACCAGTAATTACAATACTACTAGTTGTAGTAATAGTAATAAGTACAATTAGTAGGCACTAATAAACAGACTATTTATTACTACACAGTTAAGCACTTGTAACTGTTAATAGTTAATAGTTATGTTGTTACTGCTTAATATCTAAGTAGAATACATGAAAAAATTATATTGTTTACTAAGGTTTTATTAAGGCTTAATATATGCATAATAACAGCATTACAATGTGCCCCTTCACTTCTGCATTACACTACTGCATTATGCATCTACATTAAGCAGCCACTAGTCATTGTTGGTCATTTTGTAAATATATACAAATATAACTAATAATTAAGTGTTGGAAACGTTATATTTCAGGACTATGTAAATTATTTACATCAGCACCGGATACATTCATAAATAAACAAGTCCCACATCCTTGAATAGCTGTGAGGAGAAGCAGAAATGACCGGAGAGCCAGAGGTGTTGAAAATCACAGCTTATCAGAGGATTAGCACTGAATCTGTTTCAGAGAGATGTGAACCCTGTTCTCATGAGCCTCTATAACTGCATTAATGAGGATATAATATCTGACAGTAGAGTAGAGATACACTTACACGCAAAGAGTTTCCTAAAACAAGAGTGTGTGTGAGTCCTTGAGTCTGGTTCTGTGATGCATTATAACACACACATATATATATATATATATATATATATATATATATATATATATATATATATATATATATATATATATATATATATATATATATATATATATATTAACATGCCTTTTATAACCTGTGTATTATAATATGTCTAATATAACATAAATCTAATAGCCTATCTATTATAAACTGTCTATTAAAACTGGTGCATTAGAACACATCTATTATAACATGTCTAATAACCTGTTGATTAAAACATGTATATTATAGCGTGTCCATTATAACTGGTGTATTGGAGCACATTTATTATATTATGTCGAACATAATATGATACTGCTTTTCATGCAACATCTACACGTGTGCTATTAATTAGTGGCCAGTAATAAGCCACAATAGATTCGGATTTGTTTATTTGACAAAATATTGTGTTGAGGTTTGTTAGCGCAGACAACTGCTTTGTGTAGATCTACATTAGCACAGACAGCTGCTTTGTGTAGGTCACAGATAGCTGTTTTGTGTAGGTCTATGTTAGCGCAGACAGGTGTTTTGTGTAGGTATAAGTTAGTGCACACAGCTGCTTTGTGTAGGTCCATTTTAGCGCAGACAGCTGCTTTGTGTAGGTCTGTGTTAGCGCAGACAGCTGTTTTGTGTAGGTATATGTTAGTGCAGACAGCTGTTTTGTGTAGGTCCATGTTAGCGCAGACAGCTGCTTTGTGTAGGTCTATGTTAGCGCAGACAGCTGTTTTGTGTAGGTATATGTTAGTGCAGGCAGCTGCTTTGTGTAGGTCTATGTTAGCGCAGACAGCTGTTTTGTGTAGGTCTATGTTAGCGCAGACAGCTGCTTTGTGTAGGTCTATGTTAGCGCAGACAGCTGTTTTGTGTAGGTATATGTTAGTGCAGGCAGCTGCTTTGTATAGGTCTATGTTAGTGCAGACAGCTGCTTTGTGTAGGTCTATGTTAGCGCAGACAGCTGTTTTGTGTAGGTCTATGTTAGCGCAGACAGCTGCTTTGTGTAGGTCTATGTTAGCATAGACAGCTGCTTTGTGTATGTCTATGGTAGCGCAGACAGCTGTTTTGTGTAGCTATATGTTAGTGCAGACAGCTGCTTTGTGTAGGTCCATGTTAGCGCAGACAGCTGCTTTGTGTAGGTCTATGTTAGCGCAGACAGCTATTTTGTGTAGGTATATGTTAGTGCAGGCAGCTGCTTTGTGTAGGTCTATGTAGCGCAGGCAGCTGCTTTGTGTAGGTATATATTAACGCAGACAGCTGCTTTGTGTAGGTCTATGTTAGTGCAGACAGCTGCTTTGTGTAGGTCTATGTTAGCGCAGACAGCTGCTTTGTGTAGATCACAGAAAGCTGCTTTGTGTAGGTCTATGTTAGCGCAGACAGCTGCTTTGTGTACGTCTATGTTAGAGCAGACAGCTGCTTTGTGTAGGTCTATGTTAACGCAGACAGCTGCTTTGAGTACGTCTATGTTAGCGCAGACAGCTGCTTTGTGTAGGTCCATGTTAATGCAGACAGCTGCTTTGTGTAGGTCTATGTTAACACAGACAGCTGCTTTGTGTAGGTCTATGTTAACGCAGACAGCTGCTTTGTGTAGGTCTATGTTAGCGCAGACAGCTGTTTTGTGTAGGCCTATGGTAGCGCAGACACCTGCTTTGTGTAGGTCTATGTTAACGCAGACAGCTGCTTTGTGTAGGTCTATGTTAACGCAGACAGCTGCTTTGTGTAGGTCTATGTTAACGCAGACAGCTGCTTTGTGTAGGTCTATGTTAACACAGACAGCTGCTTTGTGTAGGTCTATGTTAACACAGACAGCTGCTTTGTGTAGGTCTATGTTAACGCAGACAGCTGCTTTGTGTAGGTCTATGTTAGCGCAGACAGCTGTTTTGTGTAGGCCTATGGTAGCGCAGACACCTGCTTTGTGTAGGTCTATGTTAACGCAGACAGCTGCTTTGTGTAGGTCTATGTTAACGCAGACAGCTGCTTTGTGTAGGTCTATGTTAACGCAGACAGCTGCTTTGTGTAGGTCTATGTTAACGCAGACAGCTGCTTTGTGTAGGTCTATGTTAACGCAGACAGCTGCTTTGTGTAGGTCTATGTTAGCACAGACAGCTGCTTTGTGTAGGTCTATGTTAACGCAGACAGCTGCTTTGTGTAGGTCTATGTTTACGCAGACAGCTGCTTTGTGTAGGTCTATGTTAGCACAGACAGCTGCTTTGTGTAGATCTACAATTTGGCAGAAAGCTACAGGTTGAAACACATTTTTAGTAGTTTTAGCATGATATATTGCAGTGCAATAGGAGAACAGTAGGCGTGTCTATACAGTGTTTTGTATGTAATATACAGGCATTTTCCATTCTAATAAGATATAATAAAGTATTAATGATAAGTGCCCTGTGAGGTGTATAACGCATTATAGGAGCTGTTCCCCAACACTGAAGCTTTATCAGTAAAAAGAATACGGATTTCCAGAGCAGTCTTAAGTGAAAAGGTCCCAGCGATAATTAAGACAGGTCTCTTCTGGTGTCCGTCTTGCATTAATTGCATGTTCTCTCTGGACTCTGTGGTTGACATTAGAGTGCTGAACCCATGCCACTTCATAAAAAGGACATCGGCTTCATTAGCGAGTCTTACGTGGCGCTGTCCAGGAGCGAACGCTGACGTCTGTTCTGCTCTCATCCATTTTCATCCGTTCTTTAATCACACATTAGAGAAGGGTCAGGCTCCACGCAGTGACCGGACTCTTTCCCTCGCACCTACAAACCCAGACCATCCGCTTGAACTCGGTGCATGCCATTTCAGAAACAGAGATAGAGGGAAATGCCTCAGAGCTTCTCTGGTCAGAAGTGACATCAAAGACTGAAAAGTGTTTTAAATATTATTATCAATAAACGTGTAATCAATTCAAACACTTACATTCTAAAAAGGCCTTACAATCACTCACTCATCCAGTTACACACTCACTCACCCAGTCACTCACACCTGTGGACAGTTTCACACACTAACCCAGTCACTCACTCACTCACTCACTCACACCTGTGGACAGTTTCACACACTAACCCAGTCACTCACTCACTCACTCACACCTGTGGACAGTTTCACACACTCACCCAGTCACTCACTCACTCACTCACTCACTCACTCACTCATTCACTCACTCACTCACTCACTCACTCACTCCTGAGGACAGGTTCATACACTCACCCACTCACTCACACACTCACTCACTCACTCACTCCTGAGGACAGGTTCATACACTCACCCACTCACTCACTCACTCACTCACTCACTCCTGAGGACAGGTTCATACACTCACCCACTCACTCACCCACTCACTCCTGAGGACAGGTTCATACACTCACCCACTCACTCACTCACTCACTCACACACTCACTCACTCACTCACTCCTGAGGACAGGTTCATACACTCACCCACTCACTCACTCACTCACTCCTGAGGACAGGTTCATACACTCACCCACTCACTCACTCACTCACACACTCACTCACACACTCACTCCTGAGGACAGATTCGTACACTCACCCACTCACACCTGAGGACAGTTTCATGCACTCACCCAGTCACTCACTCACTCACTCATTCACTCACTCACTCACTCACTCACACCTGTGGACAGTTTCACACACTCACTCACACACTCACTCACTCACTCACACCTGTGGACAGTTTCACACACTCATCCAGTCACTCACTCACACACTCACTCACTCACTCACTCACTCACACCTGTGGACAGTTTCACGCACTCACCCAGCCACTCACACACTCACTCACGCACACCGGTGGACAGTTTCACACACTCACTTAATCACTCACCCACACCTGTGGACAGTTTCACACATTCACCCAGTCACTCACAAATGTGGACAGTTACACACACTCACCCAGTCACTCACACACTCACTCACTCACACCTGTGGACAGTTTCACACACTCACCCAATCACTCACTCACACCTGTGGACAGTTTCACACATTCACCCAGTCACCCACACACTCACTCACTCACACCTGTGGACAGTGTCACACACTCACTCACTCACACCTGAGGACAGTTTCACACAGTCACTCACTCACTCACTCACTCACTCACTGACTCACTCACTCACTCCTGAGGACAGGTTCATACACTCACCCACTCACACACTCAATCACTCACACCTGTGGACAGTTTCACACACTCACCCAGTCACTCACACACTCACACCTGAAGACAGTTTCACACAGTCGCTCACTCACTCACTCACTCCTGAGGACAGGTTCATACACTCACCCACTCACTCACTCACTCACACACTCACTCACTCCTGAGGACAGGTTCATACACTCACCCACTCACTCACTCACTCACTCACTCACACACTCACTCACTCACTCACTCCTGAGGACAGGTTCATACACTCACCCACTCACTCACTCACACACTCACTCACTCCTGAGGACAGGTTCATACACTCACTCACCCACTCACTCACTCACTCACTCCTGAGGACAGGTTCATACACTCACCCACTCACTCACTCACTCACTCACTCACACACTCACTCACTCCTGAGGACAGGTTCATACACTCTCCCACTCACTCCTGAGGACAGATTCGTACACTCACCCACTCACTCACTCACACACTCACTCCTGAGGACAGGTTCATACACTCACCCACTCACACACTCACTCCTGAGGACAGGTTCATACACTCACCCACTCACTCACTCACTCACTCACTCACTCACACAATCACTCCTGAGGACAGGTTCATACACTCACCCACTCACTCACTCACTCACCCAGTCACTCACTCACTCACTCCTGAGGTCAGGTTCACACACTCACCCAGTCACTGAGAGTAAGTTCATAAAAAAACCCATTGAAGCTTGTTTCCCATTTTCACACACTGTCCTTTCACTCACTGAGCAGGGTTTCTCCTCACAGACAAAATACAGTCACACGGCGGCCGGTAATGGCTATTCATAATAGAAACTGAAATGAGCTGACCACTGGTCATTAGTGTGTGTAATGGCATTAAGCAGCGGAGGTAATGTTCAGGGTGAAATTCAAATGAAAGAGACACTGAACGACTGGAAAACATGGTGAGAACGGTTCTGTCGCAGCGTTAATGCAGGGGCAGAAAAGACTAAAGATGCACCGGGTTCTGGACTGAAACATCTCCAAACATTGGTCCATAGTTCTATTAAAAATCAAATGTATGAGGTTAATGTTTTTCACGGTGGTCACCAGACACTAACGTAAACATCTACAAATATCATTAGTGCACATTCGAATATATGTCCTCTTCTGCAGCACTGTCTGAATGAATCCTGTGTGTTTAATGTTTATAACTGTGTTTATAACTGTGTTTATAAAATGTTATATGACTGCTTCAAACCTTAGATCTACCAGCTTTGGTCTGTGTGTGACTTTTAGACGGTCAGGGAGGACATCGCTGCTCCCACCGTCCTCCTGCGCTGGGTCCACGCTCATCTGGACTCGTCTCGTCTTTCTACCTGTGCTCTGTTCTATTTCAGGGCTCTGACTGAGACAAACCCTGTGAACTCCACTCAGTACAACACTCTGTGAAGAACACTGTGAGAGACTGGGTGAGTGCTTGAGAATGTCCACATGTGTGTGTGTGTATGTGTGTGTGTGTGTATGTGTGTGTGTGTGTGTGTGTGTGTGTGTGTATGTGTTTGAAACTGTCTCTGTGTATGTGTGTGTGTGTGTGTGTGTGTGTGTGTGTGTGTGTGTGTAAGAGAGTGACTGGGTGAGTGTGTGAAACTGTCCACATGTGTGTGTGTGTGTGTGTGTATGTGTGTGTGTGTGTGTGTGTGTAAGAGAGTGACTGGGTGAGTGTGTGAAACTGTCCACATGTGTGTGTGTGTGTGTGTGTGTGTGTGTGTGTGTGTGTGTGTGTGTGTGTAAGAGAGTGACTGGGTGAGTGTGTGAAACTGTCCACATGTGTGTGTGTGTGTGTAAAAGAGTGACTGGGTGAGTGTGTGAAACTGTCCACATGTGTGTGTGTGTTATTTCCTTGGATCCTTGATGGGATTGCGTCCAGTCACCCACTGTGACCTTGAACACAATGAAGTCGATGAATGAATGAAGCCTGTCCCTAATTCTTTCAGCTTTGGTTGGGTTTGAATAACCTTGTTTTGGGCAGATCTTGGTGAGACCGCAGTGAGACGTGGCTGAGATATAAACCCGGTGTTCGGAGTCGTGTCATGATGTGCTGGCTCTCTGTTCAGATTTGGATCAGTATCCTGGCTGAGCCTCTACACGCGCCTCGTGTAATGTTCTGAAAGCATCTGTCTGTGGACTCTCCGTGAGGTGAAGCCATCCCCCATCCTCCTAAAATGGGCCAGAGGTGGGCGGTTTCTCGCCGCTGAGTCACATGCCGTTCGGAGGTGTTTGTCTCCAGAGGCAACACTTCGGTTCCTGTTAGATTCCCAACCCATCCCTGCCTCCTCACTCCATCCGGATGATCCTGATCGTCGGAGACGGTGGATGTTGTTGTCGCTATGAAGGCTGCTGATTGGGCGGTGGCCTGCTGTACATTGGTGTGCCTCATGACTTCACTGACCACTCTGCTTCAAATGATGAACTGATGTGTGGAATGAAGTACAGAGTCCAGACTCAGGAGGGATGTTCACAAGTCACTAACTACAAATCACGAGTGTTTAGGTCGGAGTCTACATCGAGGTTTAAGTCATTAACATACAGAAAGACTATGTGGGTAGTGTAAAAAGAAGTTATTTTAGGAGCTAGGTCTGTTCTCCCAGTGGCCGCGTGGGTTTCCTCCGGGTGCTCCGGTTTCCTCCCATTGTCCAAAAACACACGTTGGTAGGTGGGCTGTGTCCCAAATCAAACAAAGTTAATACAGAGAGAGAGAGATTTCTATGTCTTTCACACCCCACATCTTTATTGAAAGACGCTTATTTTATTTTGGACGAGTCTGGAATCATTCGAGACGAGCTACAAGTTGAGTCTGATGTTTATTCGTATGTGACTTCACTGCGACTCCAACTCGAGTGCCCGTGTTCGATATGCACTAATCATCGAGGCCTTGAATTACAGACCCCAAGCTCCCACCACAACATTTTTATTTCAGGTCCAGCGTCACGTACCTCCTCCTAATTCAGCCGCTCCAAATGAGCTCCCCGTGTAAAGGGGCCGTGTGAAATGATGGCGCTGTCAGGAGCTCGGTGGGTTTCACCTGTTCTCATTACAGGAGTTCTCCGCTTCTAAACTGGGACTGGGTGGAACAGTTGTCCCTCTGGTAAATTTGTCTTGGCCTGAAAACAGCTCCCAATAAAAGACCTTAATGGACAGTGCTGAGGGTGTCCTGAAGCTTTGTCGAAGCTATAAAGGTTTGACCTTGTGCCTGCACATTGCCAATTGGAGTCACTGAGCTCTCAAGGTGAAACTGTACTAAATAAAAATTCTGGGGTTCGTACCATGTGTGTAAATAGAACTGCCACTTGGAAAATATGTAGATATTTCTGGCAACATAATCATCTTTATCAAAATCATCTTAAATCTTCCCCTAACCCTAAACTTAAACCTAAATGTCCCTATAAACCTAACTCTAAGCTCCAAAATGTAAAAAAAAACCCAGCATGTTGTGTTTGTGTCGCTAACAAACATCACGTCCTGATATCACATCTAAACATATACAGTTTCTAAAGGGCCGTACTTTCTGAAATGTTGTCATTTGTATGCTTGGCTTCATCAGGGTTTGCTCTAATTTTATTTTCACTAAGTGAACTCCCATCCACTGGGGGCATGAAGCCAAAAGAGGGCTACAAATCAGCACAGTTTCCTCTTAGTGATAGCATGACACAAACACAAAACACTGAGCTCACAGTTAAAGGACTAATCTGTAAGATATTTACTGCACTTAGTCATAAAATGTCCAGGGTGTGTGATCATAGATTAAGGAAACAGTCAAAGCTAAAACACTGCTGCCTCTCATTGCAGTGCTTAAGCAATACAGTGGGTCCTCGACTTACGACGCTGATCCATTCCTACGTCACGTCGTAAACCGATTTTCGATGTAAGTCGTAACATACGTACATACTGTACGTAAATAACATACTTATCCTATCCTCACACCTATCCTCCTCTGTCCCGAGCCGCGTAACCGTGTATTCTTCTGCCGCGCACACCACACACGAAGTTCACGTTACGACGTTTACGACGCAGAACCATTTAAGTCGAAACAAGGCTTTATACAGTAAATGGGAGATAACCACGAAACATCGTAACTCAGGACTGACGTAACTCGAGGACCTCCTGTATATTCTTTGAGAAGTGCCCAGTCCAGAGTGGAGCTCTTGTGATCCCGCCCTCCGAGGTCCTGCCTGGGATCCCGCCCTCCAAGGTCCTGCCTGTGATCCCGCCCTCCGAGGTCCTGCCTGTGATCCCGCCCTCCGAGGTCCTGCCTGTGATCCCGCCCTCCGAGGTCCTGCCTGTGATCCCGCCCGCCTAGGTCCTGCCTGTGATCTTGCCCTCCGAGGTCCTACCTGTGATCCCACCCTCCGAGGTCCTGCCTGTGATCCCGCCCGCCTACGTCCTGCCTGTGATCCCGCCCTCCGAGGTCCTGCCTGTGATCCCACCCTCCGAGGTCCTGCCTGTGATCCCGCCCGCCTACGTCCTGCCTGTGATCCCGCCCTCCGAGGTCCTGCCTGTGATCCCACCCTCTGAGGTCCTGCCTGTGATCCTGCCCGCCGAGGTCCTGCCTGTGATCCCACCCTCCGAGGTCCTGCCTGTGATCTCGCCCTCCGAGGTCCTGCCTGTGATCCCGCCCTCCGAGGTCCTGCCTGTGATCCCGCCCTCCGAGGTCCTGCCTGTGATCCCGCCCTCCGAGCTCCTGCCTGGGATCCCGCCCTCCGAGCTCCTGCCTGGGATCCCGCCCTCTGTCCACTCACATTACAGTCCAAACCCACCGCGTTGCCAGGTCTACAAACACAGTGTTGCAGCCATGAAATGAGCCAAGTGAACAAAGTTAATGCTATATTTTACTGAAAATGTCCATGACCAGCTACGGAGTTTAATAAGAAGAAACATTGGCCTTGTGTTTGGAAGTTGGAGGCAGTTTAGAAGCAGCAACAATACAGAACAGAGCCCTATATATAGATTAAAAAGAGTAAAGGCTGTAGGTTGTGTGTTTTATATAAAGACAGAGAGACAAAGTGACGTTTGAATGGTGTCAGGACTGTGTTTTGTGTTTTATACGAAGAAGGTGAATAAGTGAAAAGTTTAAATCCCATTGTTTGTTTTAAAGAAATGACACTAATTCATGTGTGTTTCTCTGTGGTGTGTGTGTTTTAAACAAATTAAAGAGTAAGAGTTGTGTTTGAAAAGCCTCTCATATTCTATTTATGGTGGAATGGAGAAATCAAGGTTAGTACACAGCAAATAGAAGTGTTTCACTGGTAGGTAGATGTTCCAGTGACACGACGTACACTTGGTCGTGTTTCAAATGAATAAATTGGGAAATAAGAAGTGTTTCAAAATGAGTATTGTTTAGAAGATCTAGTGCTGTCTTTAGCGTCGCACTGCTGTTTAAGGTGGAAATGAGCATTCAGTAAGAAGCTGGAGAATAACACAAAAAAGACTCTTAAACAGATCCATTTAAGGTGGAACTTTTTAGAGTTAGAGTTAGGATTAAATGTTGGGGATTAGTATTATGTTGATGGGAAGATTTAAAGCTGTTTGTTTTTTCACAATGGGTTACCAGATATTCGCATATAACACCAACACAATTTAGGAATTCTGGGAATGGTCTTTCACCATTCAGCACTGTTCCTGTTGCCCTTCTTCAGCTAGAGAGGTACAGTCTACTCAATAAAACAGCACCCCCAGTGGAGGGAGGTAATTTAGTGACATGAAATGAGTCCCAGTCATAACATAGAAAGGTTAGGAGTGTCTGAGGCTCTTGGTTTAATTCTATACGCACTCACACCTGGAGATCTCACACTCTACTCGACAGGGAAGCTTACTTCAGTAGAGGAAGTTTTATTTCAGCAAATGTACTTCAGCTATTGCAATAAAATGCACTTCAGAGGCTGTGAGTGCACTTCTCTGCGAAGCTCCGGGAGAAAGAATAAAGAGGTCATTAATTGTAAAGTGCTGGAGGAGCCTGTGATTCCTGCTGTTTCCCCACTGACGGGTTTAAGATCTCATCTCAGTCAAATTCAACGAGGAGCGCGCCTCTAAAGACGCACCACTCCTGGGAATAAACAAGGACTGAAGCAGGGGTAAAGTGTTGTTTTCCACTGTTGTGAAACACCAGAGAGACCTGGGCATGCTCAGAAATGCAGGTGCTAAAACGTCGCTTTGGTGGGACCCCCCTCAAGCCACCAAGGTGGTCCCCTCAAGGGTGCGTCGTTGGTTCCTTATGTAAGGGAACATAGTTGTGCCATTTTCAGCTTTGCAGCTTTCCAGTGTTTTTCTAAAGAGGTTATCCGAGTGGTTGAACCTGTGGTGGTCCTTCCACTGACTAAAGCCTGGCTGCGGAACATTGATAGCAACTCTGACACTCAGTGGTGTCATCTCCTCGTCTCCGTTCCCTCCCAGAATCCAGCTCAGAAACAGTGGAGAATCAGGCTAAAATTAGGAGAATGAGAGAGAGAGAGAGAGAGAGAGAGAGAGAGAGAGAGGGAGAGAGAGAGGAGAGAGAGAGAGAGAGAGAGAGAGAGAGAGAGGAGAGAGAGACAGAGAGAGAGAGAGAATGATGAGGGCACAGAGGGATGCACTTACAGATCAAGTCTCATAATCAGAAGCTCATGCTGCTGTTCTCATCCTCTAATCATCCCACTTAAGGGACAAGGAGAGGAGTGAGGGTCTCTCTCTCTCTCTCTCTCTCTCTCTCTCTCTCTATTTCTATATCTCTCCAATTGATTCCAGGTCTACAGATGTTATTAGAATTACTATACTAATACTATACTAATTTTAGTCATGTATTTTTAAAAGATTTTTAGACGTATTGTTTATTAGAAACCTTCATAAAAAAATTATGTCAAAATGATCAAAAAGTGTTGAAAGCAAATGGCTTTTTTTCATATACACTTTGCATTTATTTAACATTATTATTTAAAGTTAAAAGGCGTGGCAAATAAAGACTGAGTTGACTCCTCTTCACTATAAGCCCAGGCCGCGCTCGTCGCCGTAACAACAGCAAACATTCATTCATTCATTCATTATCTGTAACCCATATCCAGT
>NC_089811.1:9191230-9266230 GCF_029633855.1 Hoplias malabaricus
CAGTGGAGGAAGACTGACAGCACTAAAGGAGAACAGCTCAGAGACAGAGCTGCACTCAGCACACTGCCGAGGGTAA
Source organism: Hoplias malabaricus (assembly GCF_029633855.1). Lineage (NCBI taxonomy): Eukaryota > Metazoa > Chordata > Actinopteri > Characiformes > Erythrinidae > Hoplias > Hoplias malabaricus. The sequence continues at coordinate 9,191,307 of NC_089811.1, forward strand.
TGACTAGACTGGGAGAAAAACAAACAGCTCAGTAAAAAGGCAAACAGGTGTAACTGTCTTCATGGAGGCATTAGTGCAAAGTCTCAAAGATACACAGACATTCGCTCTCAGACAAAAACACATTCACCGCCTCAAAGTGTCACTGGAGTTAATAACAAATATCAGAACTTTCAGACACAAAGACCTGGATCAACCCGACCTTATTTCTCAGCGAGACGCTGCTTTCAGACACATGACATCACACATGAAGAGTAACACACGTAAACCAACGTGTCAGGTTTCTGAGCCACTACAATTTGAAATATACTCTCTACTAACAATGCGCATATTTTGCACTGCCAACATTTGAACTACACTACCGTACTGTACGGAACTGGTTTACACTGGTTACACTGGTTTACACTGTTTACATTGGATCCCATTGTTTACACTGGTTATATTGGTTACACTGTTTACATTGCTTTTTTACTGTTTACACTGGTTACATTGGTTTACATTGTTTACACTGGTTACACTGTTTACATTGGTTTACATTGTTTACACTGGTTACACTGTTTATATTGGTTACATTGTTTACACTGGTTACACTGGTTACACGGTTTACATTGGTTTCACTGGTGACACTGGTTAATTGCACTACCTCCATCAAAGATTTTTCTATATTTTATACTCTATTTTATTTAATAGTTATACTTCTACTTGTAATCGTTTATTTAATATTCTATGTTCGGTTCTATATTCTATATTTAGAGCTATATTCTATGTTACCTGACGATGAGTGTTACCTGACAATGAGTGTTACCTGACAATGCTACATGAAAATGGTGCTGAGCATTTAGGGTCTGATGGAGCCTGTAACGAGCCTGTAACGAACAACAGAAGTTTTTAAATTTCTGAGAAAATTCTGGTCTAAATGACGACCATCCCATTGGAAAAACTTGACCTTGATCCAATATGGTGGTTTTCAAGATGGCGGCCATGTTCCAGACATAGCCTGAGTCCCCCTGACCCTTTACTCGCTGGGGGTATTCAGATATATGTCAATTTCCCTTTCAATTCAAAAGGGTGTCCTGCAACTTGTCTCAACCTAGTCAACATTCTCAGGCTCTGACAGGAAAAAATCTGCTGTCCTTTATTAGGCAGGTCACATGAAATTTTGCAGGAAACGGATTGCGTTTTATACCCATGAGTCTACATCACTCTCAAGCACTTCTAATCAGAAAGATGTACTTTTTTTTACTCACACAAATGACTGCTGATCCATTCCTGAAATATAACAGCCTTTATAATGACACAAATGCTTTGCAGCTGATGGTGGTCTGATAGAACTCGTCCTGCCGGACTCTTCTTTAAAGAGGAAAGTCTGTGTGTATTAACTGAGTTGTGCGCGGCACACAGTTCACTGAACATAACAGTAAAGTAATAGAAGACTAACCTCTACTAAAATCAGACAGGTCATGGTGCGCTTTTAATTTAAAATGCCAAATCATTCTTGTGCAGTGGTCTCTAGAGAGAACCCCAGAGAAATGCCTTGCTTTTGAGTTTATTGTTGCCTGGTTTCCAGCTGCTCCAGGCCGCTGCCTGCTTTTGTTTGCGCTAATATCATGTACTACAGCAGCATGGAACAAGTGACAGGTGGGGTGTAATTTAAAACCCCTCAGTGAGTGCTAGTAGGATAATGTCATTGTGCAGTGTGGGGTAAAATGCACAGGACAGAAGGGTGGGCTTTTATTAAATTCAGTCATAATCGCATTGTGTGTGCTTTAAATCAGCAAGACACAGCAGGCACTTACAGTAGAGTCCAGGGGGTGTTTGCATATGTGTGTGTGTGTGTGTGTGTGTGTGTGTGTGTGTGCATGGGTTAGGATGAATATTATGGAAATTGCCCATTCACCATTTATAAAGGTGCTCAGTCAAGTGTGCCGGACCACTCTCACAGGGGGGGCCTTGCATCTTTCAGCACCAGGACTTCTTTATGAGGTCTTTACACAGATCAATGAGATTTATATTACAGCTCCCGAGGGTCTATGACTTGTGGTTTGACATCTGTACACCACACTACACCTCTAACGTTCGTAGACGCCCCCTATAAAGAGTAAATGAAGCCATTTTAAGGTGCACCCAGCGCTCATGATGTCTCTGGTTTCTCTAATCCCCATTGAAATGTGTTGCCTGTAAGTGGTACATTCTGGATCAGGTATGCATGAACCTAAGGTTACAATGCTCAATACCAAGCATCAGCAAGAGAGGTATAATGCCTCCAAGCACTGGACTGCAGTGATGCGACTGTTTTCTCGAAAGATGATGCTCTGCCCAGTCTTCAGGAAAAGCTGGAGTGGTGTATTCAGATCCTAATCATTCAACAGCAGTACTTGACCTTGCTAAGTTTCATGTTGTTGAATGCAGTCATATTTCGTAAGCAAGTGCACTGCAAGTTGTGTAACTTCATGCCTTGGAATTCAAATCATTCTGAGTGTGTCCAAAGCTGACAATTTGATCAAAATTTATTTGGATGTTCTCTAATACATGTTCCATATATTTAGGTCATTCATTCACTGTCTGTAACCCTTATCCAGGTCAGGTTCGCGGTGGGTCCAGAGCCTACCCAGAATCACTGGGTGCAAGGCAGGAACACACCCTGGAGGGAGCACCAGTCCTTTGCATGGCGACACACACTCACACATTCACACATAAGGACACATTTGAGTCGCCAATCCACCTACCAATGTGTAATTTTGGGTGGGAGGAAACTGGAGCACCCAGAGGAAACCCACACAGACACTGGGAGAACACACCAAACTCCTCACAGACAGTCACCCGGAGTGGGTCTCGAATCCACAACCTCCAGGACCCTGTAGCTGTGTGACTGCGATGCTACCTGCAGTGCCACCGTGCCGCCATATTTAGATCATTTATAATTAAATCATTCACAAAGGTTCTGGTGATGGGTAGGTGTGTGGTTTGCCTTGAAACTAACTTTAAGGCTTGTGTGTAGGGTTAGAGTTAAATTTAAAAATATCTTTCACATTCAGCTTCAAGTTCAGTTGTATTTAGTACATATTTAGTTGAACTAAACAGAACTTTTATTCTGTTCTTTTATTTGACACAGTTCTATAATAAAAAATTACAGATATCCCCCTGTCCTTTTGGAGAAGAGAATGTAATGAACCTTTAGGGAACATCACTGTTGTACCTTTAAAGATACATTACACTGTTTTCACCTTTTGTGACCAATACCCTCTACCGTACCTTTTTTTAGGAGTTTACAAAACCATTTACATTGGAAAATTAAAATAACGTGTTACAGGTCATTTTGAGTGGAAAGGGCTGTTGGATTGACAGGCATATCAGTTAGCTCTACATGTACACAATGAAAATCACAGTGTTATCAGCTTTGACTAGAGGTCTTTGGTTCAAAAGAGGAGTCTAGGCTAGACCTCCGCTACCTAGTTCTCCAAAGACTGAGAAAACTTGTAGCTCCAGCCAACAATCGGTGCTTTCGGCATTGCGTCTTACTGCACCGTAAGTTTTGGGCCGTACTGGAAATCCTTCACGGACCAGTATTTCTGCTTTCAAGGAAGTGTGCTTTCTCAACATAGGCTCTGCAGATTAGGTGGTGGTGAAGGTGCTGAAGAATATTTATGAGAATGCCAAAAGGGTAGATCAGTCCAGCGCAGTTAAAAGAAATCAATATGACTGTCAATTGAGCGACAGCACTGCTGATCTGTAAACATGAAGAACAGGACACGGTAAACAGATAGAGGAAAGAAGGGATTAGGGTGAAAGATAGGGCATGGGGTCAAATGACAGCAAAGAAAGACAAATGGGTCACAGGAGGGCAGTGTCTCAATTCCAAACGTAGGTTTGGCTGCGATCATTCCAGGGCATTCAACTAAACCGAATTTACTGACTTTGTAGGAGAACTAGGGGTGTGTGGAGAGCCTGGTTCATGCTGCTTCCTCAGCTTGAATGCAAACAGGCAGCCAATAACGCTCCATTTCATTTGAGCCACTGGGCCTCTGCTCGAGGACACGAGGCGAAGAGAGTGATGAAGAAATCACTGGGTGGAAGAGGGATGGAATAAGCGGCTGATATAACCAGAAGGAAATGAAATGAGGGCTAAAGCAGATGCAGAGCCATAAGTGTGAGAACTTCCCGATGGAGGGCTGGGAAAGTAAATGAGATGGAGGGAAAGAGGGCGCAGTGAGCCGAGCATGGACGAGGAGCCGGGGTCATGAGCCAGAGAAATGCAAGTCAGGAGAAATGGAGGCCCAACCAAATGAAGACAAAGCGGTCCTCAGCAGGAAGGGAACAAGATGAGATGGAGTAAGAGGCCTGGCCTCATTTGTTTTCAGTGCTGTCAGCAGCTCTGTGGGGGGCTCAGAGATGGAGGACCGAGGTGACATGAGGCAGGGCTCCCCTGTGGAAGGTTACAGTCTCTGAGCATTAGCGCCAGGCCTCATGGGACTCTAAATGGGCTTGTCCTCCTTCTTTGCTGCCTGTATCCAATTAATCTAAGGTCAAATGCAACCCCGTTACACTCCTGCTCAATGGCATCCCTCTTTCTGGGGATATTCCTCCAAAATAAATGAGATAGAAGCCTAGAAGAATGAGAATGACTGATGGTTGATGACAATTTATCACGGGATACTGTGAGAGGCTTTGGGCCCAAACCGAGATGAGCACAGAGCCGTCGCCCAGGGCTCAGACTTTTAGTTTGTGTAGCTCTACTGTTCTGAGAAGGCTTAACATTAGATTGTGGAACATTGCTGTGAGAATTGGATGGCAATAAGCCACAGAAACATTGGCAAGATTAGGCACTGATGATGGATAATTAGAATTGCATACTCAACCGCTCTACAACTCAGTGCTGGGAGGATTTATACCCTTCTGCCTCACACTTAGTATTGAAAATCTGACATCAGGCTCATGTGCAGCTGCTTCAGATCCCAAAGGTGTATTCAGTGTTACTGAATTGCTATATTTGTGCCCACCCCCTTGTGTAAGCAAGGGCCCACTATGGAAAAATCCTCAGCAGCTGATACCTTATCACCAGGCAACTATGAGTGCTTACACTGCGAGGTCACTAAGCCCAATGAGGGCTGAGTCTAATGACTGGCTGTAGAGTAATTAGCCTGGCTGTGTTGCAGGTGAGCAAGCTAATCTGTTAGCGTGCGAATTGGCTAATAAACTCACAGCAATCATGCACAGCAGGTATCTAGAGTTCCCCTCCACCCAGACCCTTGCTGATTTTCGCTGGAGTGCTGCGGTGGAAGAGCAATCAGCAGAAGTGCCTGCCACTCTCCCTGGATCCCTGTTAACCTCAACCTCTGGGATGAGTCCGTAAGGACTGGAGCGACATCGGCACTTAGAGTTAGGCTACTCAGTCAGACAAGGTCAGTGCTGGTTGGCTGTAGCCTACAGAGGATTTTGGGCCACTCTGGGTCACGGGACCTGATATAGTTTATTTAAAATGGTATCTAGGGAGGAGTTAGGGTCAGTTGAAGTTGAGATAACATTGCCATGTAAATCAAGATAGGCTTTCACCATCAGCCAATGAAAATTAGTAGATAGGTAACCACAGCATGTGAATATATACTGCTGCACACTTTAAGGTGGAAGGGAGCCCAGGACCTTGATCCAAAGGTGCTTTCCCACCAAGGATCTCACCCAATCTCATTCTCCATGTTGTAATTATAGCAGAAAGCTGTTGTAGTTCTAGGTTAACCTCGAACCTTTCTTAAGAGGCATTTGATTAGTGGCAACACTCTGTTTGTTTGTTTGTTGCCTCAAGCCATTTAAAGTGAGGTTATTTCACTTTTGTTCAACAGTACTCTTCATTCTATAATACAAACTGTGTTCAGTAAGTTCTGGGTCTGAATGTATAAATTACTAATCCTGCATGTAATTTTATAATAATTCCAATTAGTGACTTCTGAGGGATATAAAGTAAACAACAGCTCATATCCAACATCCGAACATCTCAGAGGAAAGAGGTTTTTTGTTTTTTCAGGAATTGAAAATCAAATTTTTAGAACTAACAAACGTATTGAAGCTAATGGTGATTTCATAGAAAAATGAAAATATAATACATTTCATATGACCTTTACTTCACACCAGTGGCAATTGCTCTAAGACTGCAAGGGAGGCTCAGCTTCCCCTAAAATGTAAAAAAAATAAGTGATCAAATATATTCTGTTGTGTGTACATGTCACTGAATAAATATGCACTACAACACGCTCAACTTTTGTTCAGAATCACCTTCTTATCACTGGTAAAAACGCGGCTTTCCTCTCAGTCATTCCTACAGCTTCACAGTGCTTTAAACAGTGAGGACGCTGAGCATCCACAGAGTTCAATAGGCCCGGACGCTCAGCTTCTGCATGATGATTGGATGATCTGTCTGAGGCTGAATCCCTTTTTGATTGACAGTGAAATGAGCGAATCTACGATCCTTTGGTGTAAAGATCCGTGGGAGCACAGGCGGACACACTTCACATGGGCCAAGGCGGTTTAAGCAGCCTAGCTCTGCTGGCCATTGAGAGGACACTAGTCAAGTCCCTGGAAAAGACGCCTTGTTGGTACGACAGGGTCACAGATCATTTTCTTGAAAAGGAACGGAGGGTAGAATTTACGTATAAATAAACCGACACATTTTATGATGTAGGCCGAAATTGAGCTTCCCCTCCTTGAACGACCAGCATCCGCCACTGCTTCACACCTATACTGAGAATGGTTGTATATAACACCCTTTGTATTCCAGAGGGATAAATGGATACATGGAGGAGGAGGATTAGAGTGGCCACTGTTGGATGTCCTTTTTTCAAAGTATATTGTGAGAAGCTTAGGATGGATGTTTTGGACCAAAGAGAAGTGAGTAAAAAGACATTACAAACAGCTCACAGCTCAAGCAATGAATATAATGAATGTACTGAATGCAGTGGATGTAAATGTCTCCACTCTCTAGAAAAGGGTTGACTCTAGATTTGGGAACACTGCTCCAACTCGTCCCAAAGATTATCGGATGGTGCTCCATCACTTGAAAGATCATTCAAGTGCCTCACAGCCTGGTGCTGGAAGGGAGTTAGAAAACTTATGATTGGGCACATGATTGTGGAGCATTTTTGCTTCCGTTCAGAAACAACTTTGTGTTGTGGACACCATAAATGTGCTATTAAAATTCAGCCAGACAGTGTGTGATGACCAGTTTGCCTACAATCTGCTACAGAGAATTGGATTCCCAAGGCTTTAGCAGAGATAACGCTTATATAAATAAGTTTTACACCCAAGATTTTGAGAAAATCAGCAAGCTCTACGTCTAAGTACGTTAGTCCAATCCTGGGAAACAGTGCTTTAATTGGCTCCACTAATCAAGGCCTTTTCAAGGGGTGGCTCATCTGTCCGAGTTCATTTGCAGAGGGCTGTTGCAGTGTGTTGCAGTAATCAAGAAAGTGTGTCCCAAGGGTACACAAGGGTAAAGCTGTCACTGGAAAGGATGGGCTCTATAATCCCTCACACCAAAGCGCAACGGATGCGATCTTTACAGCCTCTGAACTTAGCATTAGCATAGAGAGAGAGCTCAACTCAATTGGTCAGAACACCTGCTGGGTCACTCCCATAACCCCAAGGTGTCATCCTTGACCAGATTGTTAGGAATATCAAACCTGACATGAATCAATACTGTACTGAAACGTCCACATCACTCCACAACACATTCAGCCGGTCATGTTTAAAAGCATTGAGAGTCACTCTAGGGTCACTGCTGTATCTGATCCACTCATACCAGCTCTACACACACTAAAGTAGATTTCACACCAGATGCTGTAAAGGCAGCACAACATACCATCTGGCACACACATGTACATCCTCAAAGACTGAACTAGATTTACCACACATTGTACAAATCCTGGCAGTCTTTTGTCAGTTCCTGTGAAGAAAATGCAATAGATACAACAAGTCAAGTCTTAAATCCCAAATCTAACTCTGCGCTTAGACGCCAAATGTCACTTTGGCTCGGAGCTGGGGTCAGACAGACTGAGCCATCAGATAGAGTCAGACTTGCTCTCTCACTCAGTTCACTGCATGACACAACCTCGCTCGCCCAAGGGGGACCTGTCACACAGGCTTCAAGGTGATGCGTGGCTTTCAGAGAGGCCGTAAGTATGTGGTCACCTGTCAAACTGGGCCAAGCTCATCTGAGTGAGATAGGACAAAAGAATCTGTCACACCTGTCCTTTTGTGGAGGAAAATGCCTGCTCTCACACTGTACAGCTTTCTAAATCTGTCCAGAGCTGGGGTCCTTGTCCTACACAGCGTGCGATACCCTGCTGTATTGATCAGTGTAGCCTTTCACACCAGCTGCATAATAAGTGCGAATTGCAAAATACTTTATTTTTGATGAGTGCTTATCAATGCAGACATCAGTATTCTTGTTGAATGTACAGTCTATGGCCAATAAACATATCAACATACATTATATTTTAAATTCTAGCAGCATTTCGAGAGCGTAAAAAACAACAACCCTGACCTTGTACAAGGAATGAGACCAATAGCCTGATGTGGAAGTGAGTCAGGTTTATACTTTACTTTGGGATCTTTCTTCACACTAAAAGCTGTGGTGAAATAAAAGCAATATAGATATAATAAAGACTTTCGTAGATGGTATTATAAGGGGAAAAAGCTGCTTTCGCCTTGCAAAGCTATGTCTGGTGTGAAATAACAAGCATCCAGCTTTGAGGAACAGGGTGAAAAGACACTAACTAATTATGCCAATCATCAAATGGACTACACTGTAAAAAAATGCTGTAAATTTACAGCAAGTCTTCTACAGTATTTTATTCTAATACTCAATTACAGTAATATGCTGTACATTTGAAATACGGTAGTGTTCCTGTAAAAATACGGTAAATGCCTGGGAACTCAGTATTTTACTGTAAAATGTACAAGATATTTTTTACAGTGTACAGTATTTAATTGTAGAAGTACACAGTGTTTCTGTGTAGACACGGGCTTAGAAATTTATCAGCAGCACTGAAGCGGTATAAAGAAGTGTCCACACAATGATGTTTGGGACCGGACTGGGCTTTCATCTTTGTGGAGACACTTTTGTAACACTGTGAAAGACTCTGAAGGACTCTGAAGGACTCTGGGAGATCTGGGGCAGACAGAAGTATATACCCCTCAGTGAGGCAGAGCCTGAATTAGCCTTTGTTTGGTCGGTGTGTTCTTGTTTCTGATTCAAGCCAAAATAGCTGCCCAGATACGATTCAATCAGTTTCCAAAGACTGACCTGGGAATAGCCTTTCTACCACTGACCAACAGTGGACAAAGGCTGTCTAGAGCAGAGCCTACACAATCAAAACAAATTGTAAAAAGCTGTGGCAACATCTTCCTCTGTGTTGCTGAAGCTAAGGTGGGACAGTTATGTAGCAATCTAGATACCAACATGTGATTATAGGCTGTGAGAGGAAAGCACTGTATCCAGAGGAACCCCATGAAGACAAGGGGAGAACACACCAAATGCCTCACGTCTATGTTATAGTTGGTAGTTACCGTAAAATCACTAAGCAACCTGCTGTCCACTAATAAACCTCCTGCAGTTCCTGACCTTCTGGGGATTAGGGTCAACTTATAGGTTTCGGGTTAGGTATAAGACTGATTTGTCGCGCTGGATTAATGTAAGAAATGCACATGTACATCCTCAAAGACTGAACTAGATTTACCACACATTGTACAAATCCTGGCAGTCTTTTGTCAGTTCCTGTGAAGAAAATGCAATAGATACAACAAGTCAAGTCTTAAATCCCAAATCTAACTCTGCGCTTAGACGCCAAATGTCACTTTGGCTCGGAGCTGGGGTCAGACAGACTGAGCCATCAGATAGAGTCAGACTTGCTCTCTCACTCAGTTCACTGCATGACACAACCTCGCTCGCCCAAGGGGGACCTGTCACACAGGCTTCAAGGTGATGCGTGGCTTTCAGAGAGGCCGTAAGTATGTGGTCACCTGTCAAACTGGGCCAAGCTCATCTGAGTGAGATAGGACAAAAGAATCTGTCACACCTGTCCTTTTGTGGAGGAAAATGCCTGCTCTCACACTGTACAGCTTTCTAAATCTGTCCAGAGCTGGGGTCCTTGTCCTACTTCTGGAGGACCCTTGTCCTGCACTTTTTCAGTGTCAAATCAAACACTTACACAAGTTCAGTTTGGGTCCTGCTGCCGCCGTCAGACAGACCTGGTCAGACAGAGACATCCTGCTTGTTAAGTCCTGACGTATCGACCAGGTGAAACGTCAAGTCCGAGTCCAAACTACTTCTCAGTATGAAAAAAAAAACAGACTGGCACCATATCTATTGATTTTCTGTACAAATCTTTGATACTTCTTATAGAAGATAATCGCCAGTAGCACAACTCATGACATGTGTGTCCTTTGGCTCCTAGGAACCCGAGGGCTCCCGCCGAAGTCCTGCCGACCCCAGGGTTTCACCACCTCTCGTACCCCTTACAATCACAGTGGTGAGGTTTAACACACACATAATCCCACCTCGGCCAAACGACCCAGCGCAGGCGACACTTTCCTGCTTCAGATATTCCTCACCAATAAACCTCCAGCTCATTTGCAGGGAATCAGCCGCACAGTGCTTCCCCATTTCAGGACATTTTCCCAGTATCAGCTTTTCCCCTCGTCCACCACAACCAGACCTTCATTTATTTAAACGTCAGACTCAATCCAAGCATGAAACCAGCTTTCTACTAAACCTCCAAACTTCAGTGGAGCCACTGAGAGCAAATCACCGCCAGCTGTATTTAAAAATAAAAAATAAAGACCTATAAGGATAAGGACGACTGAAGGAGTGCATTCACTCTCTCACAAGGAAATACATTCCTGGCCAAAGCACTTTCTACTGTAATAAACGTAGTCACCAGAAGAGTCCTGTGCTCACGAGGCTGTATAATGCATGCTATAGAGCACATCTAATGTCTTTTATCTTACACAGCCACCTGTTTTAGAGGCTTTTTCTACATATCACTGCATCTCCATTTCTGTGGATTTTTAATTTTCTACATCATTTGAACACTGCAGCTGCCCTTTACACTGTGAATATATATATGAGTTATTGTTTACTGTGATTATAGAAACACAATGCAATATAACACACCAGAATATGGCTTTATAGTAGCATCATAACATTGTAAATATTTAGGTGCTATAGCAAGGTTCTAGGCACAAGTTATTCAAGCAGAATCCCACTGCAGGTGGCGCTGTTATTGGTTCATTTGTTTGTTTATTTAACAATTTCAACATTAACTTGATAATTCAACTGAAGTGGGACTGGACTGTGGCCAAGCAGCACATGAACCTTCACCTGCGCACTAGTATGTTGCTTTGTGTAGGTCTATGTTACAGCTGAATGGTTATACCAGCAAAGAAAGAGCCGAATGTTTATGAGTGATGTTTATGGGATTTTCCGCTGAAGCCGAATGTTTTTCAACTCTATCCATTGTGGAAAACAAAGTGGGAGCTTTGAGCTAGATCTGCTGTCATTTGAATATGGCCTAGAGATTTTACCCTTCCAAAAACCTAAGGTTGCTTCCACTGCTGTAGAGTTCCCCCTTAAAATCCCCACCCATGTGATCACCCAGGGCGGACTGATGGAGGTGGACGCACTCGCTAAAACACAGCGAATTTTATTTAAACAAAACTGAACCATACAAAACAGACTTCAAAAGAAAGGAAACACGATGACTGGAAAACAAATCACGACAGAGGAAACAAAACGAGGAACAGCAGAGACAGACTAGACTTGGAAACGAAACGAAACGACGACGTGGAAAACAATGACGGAGAAACAGTGGAGACAGACAGACTTGAGAACATGACAGAAGTAACAACATGGACCGAAACAGTGCAAATGACCGACAAACAGGAGAGACACAAGGGAACTTAAATACCAGACACAGACAAGATACACCTGGAACAGATAATGAGAGGGCAGGGTAACAAATGAGACACAGATGAGGAGGCGGAACAAAGGTGGGACTAGGGCGGAGACATGGACAACAACAAACAGAGCCATGTGCTAAGAGAGCACATGGCAGGGAAAACAGACATGACAGGACGAGGGCGTGACAGATAGTGCCTAATAAACGCTTTATTATCAGTACTTAGGTCATTTCTCTCATCCAGTCGGATCACTCCGTCAGTGCTAAATGTTTTATCAAACGTGAATTAAGATCTGCTTGTTTTCTCAAGTGTACACGCTATTATAAGTAAGTATTATAAAACAATTTGAATGTTACACTGATGCATATGAATGCCGGATTCATAGGAAGTGTGAAATTCCTGACTGTGTTCCATTTTCAGCAACAGAAAAACAAACTGAAGGCTTTCAAGGGAGTAAGATCCGTTCCTGAGAGGCCAGACACCTCTTTTCCTGACTCACCCGACTCTCCTCTGCTCAGTCGACTGTTCCACCTGGATCTGTTTTGTCCACAGACGTCATCGCCTTCTCCACAGGGAACACACTGTCTCCAAGTCACTTCACCCAAAACGGATTTACACAGAAGCAGCACCAGTGTCAGGAAACTGCCGTTATCTGTTTATTCCCATTCTCTGACCCTGTTTGACCAAAGCAACTCTAATCATTTGTGGCTTGTGTTTGTGAAAGAGTCTAAAAGACTGAGGGGGTGAAACACAGACAGGGATCTTGTTGTTGTGTGTTTGCACACTTCTCGTCTGGTATTCGGAGCAGAAGCTGAGGGAGATGATGGACCTGCCATGCTTTTAAAGCAGGAAGGGAGTGAGGGAGGATTTTTTATAGCTCCACAGGCTGCTTTATCAGAACCTGATTCCCTGCTGGAAACAGAGCCAAGAGAACGAGGGATGGGGAAGAATGAGGTGACAGAGAGATGGACTGATCAGCAGGTGCTGAATAGTTAGTGGTGGAAAGGAAAGTGAAATAGAAGTCAGGCCGGACGCTTCTGTTTACTGCAGTCTCAATTTGGCGAGGTTCAAAAATGATTAATGACAATTTCCGGCACTGGGGTCAACAACTCGATCCAATCTGGACGAAAGGGAAGGTCAGTTCTGGTAGTTGCTGTTATCTTCACTCTAAATTGATTGGATTAAATCCAGTCGGACAGGACATTAACTCTAATTCTGAATGATGATGTCTATTATTCGGTACACACTGTAAAAAACAAAAACGATTTTTGAGTCCAGTTATGTCAGTAAAATGAGCAGATTTGATTTCTGAACTTCACTTAATTAAAAGCATAAATGCAGCCACATTTTATGTGTTTTTTTATATTCTGAATGTTACAGAAACATTGCGTGTGAATTTGAATAATGTCAACATTCACTACACACTGGAAAATGTCTTGAGTTCAGTAATATCTGCTCATTAAAATGAGAATTTTCCAAAAACGCTATTATTAAACTTTGCTTAAAGGTTTGGCTCATAATTGTAATATAAAAACACTTTATACAATATCTAGAAGATGTTTCCTCACCATTTGCTGTGCTACAGTTGTTGTTTTTTTTTTTTTGCTGGAAACCGGTCTAATGTGTTTACAACGCCCCAGTGTCTGTAAATATGTAAAAAAACAAAGTGTCTCAGTCCAGTATGCTAGGCTTTCTCTCTCTGCTCAATGCAGAGACATCTGGAGTTTTTTTGACACTGGAGAGAACTCCCAATGTTGAAAAGCACAAACTGAAAATAGGAAATTGCTTTATATTAATATAGACTTATTTTTGCAGTTTCACACACTCACCCAGTCACTCACACACTCACTCACTCATTCACACCTGTGGACAGTTTCACACATTCACCCAGTCACTCACTCACTCACTCACTCACTCACACATGTGGACAGTTTCACACATTCACCCAGTCACTCACACCTGTGGACAGTTTCACACACTCACCCAGTCACTCACACACTCACACAGACCTAATCCAACCTAGGCCCGAGCCCCTGAAGATTTGGTCGTGACAGTGCAGTACTCATATGGGTTGCCAGATCTTGTGGATTTCCAGGATCTTCTCTTCAGTTCTGTGGCTAAAACCTCATGCTCTCATTGGGCTCAGTGTTATGGACAGTGTGAGGGTCAAAGCTGCTCAGAAACAGTGCCCTCCTGAGGGCCCCTGGTGTTATCCGGGAGATGATGGGATGGAGATGGAGCAGGAGGGAATGGCATGATGGAATAATAAGGTCTTCTTTTTAGAAAAATGAGGGGTCTGTGATTGCGCGAAGCAGCTACAGCAGCTAACGCAGTCAGAAGAGGAACCCGGCACTCTGCGGCTGTTAGGCACACTGCAGGAACAGGGCTGTTGCTCACGGCCTCTGCAATTTGGTCCTTTTTTGTGTCCTGGCCTCAAACTGTGGTCAGCGATTGCGGTCAGGGCCTCGGTAATGAAGATGATTGGGGTTCCTCACTGTGTTCCTCTCGCCTCATTTCCCTGAGCACCGGAAAACCGCAGCAGAGCGCCTGGCATTACCTCTGTCTTTCAGCCGGCAAAGTAATACGAATGACTCAGAGTTTGTTCTCCCTGTGCTGCAGGGAACATTGCTGTGAGGATCTGATTGCATGAGGTCTGGTCCTAATGAGTCACTTTGGATGTTCCATCCCTGCAGGGAACATTTGCACAGCTGTACAGCTCAGTGCTGGGGGGCTTTATACACCTCTGGTTCACACTTGGCATAAGTGCAGCCGCTCCAGAGCAACCAGATCAACATCAGGATCTGACCTCACTGGCTGAATGCCATCAAATCCTCCTTCTTAGAGCAATGTTCTGCTGTGGGTGCACCTTACAGAGTTCACTTGTTTAAACAGTGAGCAATTTGAAGCCCAGGATTAGGAAGAGATCTGAACTTATTAATAATCGAAGCCCATGTAAAAGCCCTTGAAAGCCCCCCGCCCACTTGCCGCCCGCCCCTTGAATCTCGACCCCTCAGCTGTCAGTCACAACCCAGTGGAACAAAAGGACACAGACAATAAAAACCCAGTGCAAAAGCAGAACAAAGAGCCCAAAAACTTGTATAAGATTCATCCTCAAACGTTCCCCTTTTCACATCCACAGAGGGCTGACACTTATTCAGAGCATGCGAGATGGAATAAGGGCTGGGGAACAGTGGAACTGTGTTCCCTGGAGTGGTGAAGCACCATTCAGTAAGAAGATGAGCAATGTTTTGTACGTTTCGTCAAATAATAAAAACGTAACAAAAATGACACGACTTTTCTGAATCAAAAACGGAAATAAATTACAGGGAAATAAAAAAGGGAAATGCTCCGTCTGAGAGAGACTGTGCAGAGTCGTGAAGACTATATGATTCCCAAAGAATCATAGTTTGAGTGTCTGGGATTCGCTCGTATAAACTGTTGGCCAATGATTCATAGAGTTGAATATCTTGCCCTGTGTCTGTAATGGGTTCTTATACACTATTCCCTATATTACTCACTATACAGTGCACAATTATAGGGAACTGAAGTCAGGAGGTTCCATCCATCCATCCATTATCTGTAACCGCTTATCCAATTTAGGGTCGCGGGGGGTCCAGAGCCTACCTGGAATCATCGGGCACAAGGCGGGAATACACCGTGGAGGGGACGCCAGTCCTTCACAAGTCAACACAGACACACACACACACATTCACTCACACCTACGGACACTTTCGAGTCGCCAATCCACCTACCAACGTGTGTTTTTGGACTGTGGGAGGAAACCGGAGCACCCGGAGGAAACCCACGCAGACACAGGGAGAACACACCAACTCCTCACAGACAGTCACCCGGAGCGGGAATCGAACCCACAACCTCCAGGCCCCTGGAGCTGTGTGACTGCGACACTACCTGCTGCGCCACCGTGCCGCCAGTCAGGAGGTTAGTGAACAATTTTGGACACTACTTCATGTGGATTTTTACCAAACAGCGGAGTGCATTATGGGTATCCACTATCCACTAATATTAGTTAGTGTACATGGTTTTCACACTACATTTTGCGGTGCATTGTGGGATTGTTTGAGTGTACTCAATATTGTCCACTGTGTTTTAAGGCACTACTACAAAATGGCAGATCACCAAAACAGTGTTGCAGCAGTTAGTGTCGCAGTCACACAGCTCCAGAGACCTCACAGTGACTGTCTGTGAGGATTTGGTGTGTTCTCCCTGTGTCTGTGTGGGTTTCCTTAGGGTGACTGTCTGTGAAAATTTGGTAATAAAAAACAGATGATGAATAAAACATTATCTAACAGAAATAATAAATTAACAGAAAATAATAAAACAGATAATGAATGAATGAATGAATAAAACTAGACTAAAACTAACAATAATTAAATAACTAAAATTATTAAATGTGTCACTGACACATTGTTCCAAGTTGAAAAAGGTGTGTATTATGTAGTAGGTTCTCACAACTGGAGAAAGACCCTCTGATGTTCCTCAGGTCCTTCCTTTGGGTTCCAAAAAAATCCCTTAGTCTTAAGATCATCTTAACAGGGAGAGAGAGTTAAGAGTGATGCTCACTCGACCAGTTAAGAGTCTTCTTCCTTCTAAGATGCTTTTGGGAAACCCAGCTCTGCTCCATAGTGGACGTTTAATTGATATTAAAGCCTAAGACAACAGCACACAAGGGGTCCGGGAGATGGAAACACCTGAGGACCCCTGGTGCAGAGAGCACCGAAGAACAGCAGATCGCCAGAAGCTGCGAAACCAATCAAAAAGACGAGGTCAGGGCATTGAAACAGCTGCAGCCAGGAGAAAGTTCACAGATCAAGGCATGTTCCGGGATTAGTTTGGCATACTACGTCTTTCTCAGCGATTCTCCCTTTAACTGTCTGCCTTTTTATTGTTGTTTTGCCGAGAGCGACTCAGAAGGCTCACAAGGCTCCGCTGGAGCTCACACTTCGTGACTTGGCGCGTTGGAGCAGTGTCATGGTTACGAGCTTTTGCGGAGACATCCAGAATAAAGAGAGAGTGATAGAAAGGAAGAGAGAGAGAGAGAGAGAGAGAGAGAGAGAGAGAGAGAGAGAGAGAGAGAGAGACAGACAGAGATAATAGTTCAGGGCTTCTTTCTTTGTATATATGCCACCACTATTTCCCTAGAGAAGTCTTCAGTTCATTGTTGTTGTTATTTACGAGCATTTCCATTGGTCCCTTTATTACGAGGCTCAAACAGAGTGCAAACGAGGCTATTCCCACACTTTAGAAAAAATGATGCATGTGAAAGAAATGATAATTCAATGGCAGAATGAAGTGGGGTGAACATAGAGATCTAAAGCCGTAAGTAGATGGGACTAGCTTCACATGAAGCAGTCAGGTAATGGAGGATTTCCAGAGTTCCTCAGGGATTTTAGTCCCATCCAAATGCACCATGTCAGTCATGTTTACAGTCTCTGTATCTCCTTTCTTTAACCCTCTGTAAAACTAAACACAGAGGCATTCTAATTCTATAAAAAAATGAAAAAAAAAATAAAATAAAAGAACAAGGGGCCACCACGGCCTGGTGGTTAGGGAACTGGACAAAAGTACATCAAGTCATCGTTATGAGGTGTGTTCCTTAAATATCTCATCTGATTCTCACTCTCCCTGAGTAGCCGGATGTGTATGTAGTTGCCGAGGAGTGGAGCTAAGAAGGAGTAGAAGCTGAACCACTAATGGAAAGAACTGAGAAACTGACAAAAACAAACATAGAAAGGTAATATAACACCCCATGTAAATATTCCATCACGTCTAATGGAGATTTGGGGAAGGTCATTGGACTATTCTCAGTCCAGTCCTGAAATGAGGGGTTTAAAACTCCAGCAGCCGCTGCTGTGTCTGATCCAGTCGTACCAGCACAACACACACTAACACACCACCACCACCACGTCGGTGTCACTGCAGCACTGAGAATGATCCACCACCCACATCATACCTGCTCTGTGGGGGTCCTGAGCATGGAATAGCCATAACCCCACCACCTCATGGAAAACTAATCCCAGCTTTATTGAGTTAACCCTCAGTAAGAATGACTACAACAGCAACTACGATACTTCTTGGACCATTTTTTCTTGTTCAAATGTCACCACCAAAATAAACCTGGTCTTCCACCTATAAACTCTAAACCTCACTCTTCAGCTCCTGCCCTGGACACGGGAAGCAGAGTGAGCTCCATCAGCACATGTGTGCTGTTCTCTGATGGTGGAGAGTACGTCGTATTAAAATCCCATTTGAGCTAATGTTCCTCAATGACACAGGGCTCCTCAAACAGCTGAGCACTGGCGACACGCTCCAGGACTTTACCAGGAAGAGGCGCACTTCTTTTATTTCTGGAATGACATGTGAAAAGAGCTCATCCACCCCCTGAATCACACACTATTAGGGAACACAAATAGCCCCCAGCCAAGTGAGCACTCCAGCAGAAATGAGAACCAGGAGGAAAGTAAGTAAGTCAGTGCAATCAGCCCCTTTTCATATTGCATCTGTAATAACCTGTGTAGTTACATATTAATAAGAATGTAACAATGATGTAACTAATCATGATGTGATAACTTTGTGCAAGACCTCTGACTGTAATAGAAGATTACTAAAAGACTATTACAATCAAAACAGTCTGTTAAATGTCTAAAACAGGTGTTATTACATTGACACTAATACTATATTATTGTACACATCCCTAATAACTATATTATTACATATTAACAATAATATAACTAAATCACTACATCAAAGCAAGCCTTTTTTTAGATGTAGGCTGCTAACAGGTTACAATAAATAAAGCTGTTAACAGTTTGTTATACAAGTAAACGCACATTTATATCATTTAATTTTTAATCTCTGTTACATTTTAATAACAATGCAACAACTGTGTAATACATTGACTGTTACAGACAGCTCAGATCAGCTTTTTACTTAATGTATTTCTCATGTAATTACATAATTTGGATATAATATAATTGTATATGATTGTAACTAATTATTACACTCCAAAAAATCTGTTAAAGGACTATTACATGTGTTATTAAATAAGACTAAAGATTTACTTGTGTAATCAAATGTTTATTAGACATGAAATAACTCACCAATTAAGATGCATTTTGTGCAATCAAAGGGTACAACTGAAGGATGATAAACAACTAAATTTATGAAAACCACACAAGAAATACATCCGCATTTACTGCATTTTTATTACATGTGTTATTAATGTGTAATTACACAGAATATGCAGCTGACCAACTCAATCTGTTGCAGTTTGCCACTGTCTGTATTTATATCAAAGTCTAAGCCACACTTTAATGGGATAAAGAGCATGATCCAACACAATGAGCAGGAGACTGGCAGCGGTAAGAGGGAAGAAGAAAAAAAACACAGCACAATACAGGACAGCGTCCAGCCGACAGAACGAATGCCAAAGTGAAATGAACAGAATAAATGTTAACAATGATATAATATTGAATTTAAATATCAAAGGCGGCCTGCAAACGGATAAAGAGAATCACAGCTTTTAGCTTGTCAAACTGGTAATGCCTTCCGCCTTAAAACCCCGCGCCTGCTGTGGAGAGTGGCTGGCCGTCAAAAGTTTGGGTACAGCCCAGGTCCTCTTTAATGAACCCATTCGTCAAGTCAGCTACAGGTAGAGTTGGTTTGCTATCAAAAATGAAGTTACATATTGGTAATAAATGTGCCACAGCATGGTAATAACATGATAACAAGTTGTGTTTAGCCATCGCCACGATCTTAAAGATCAGTCTGAGAGGTTGGTTGCATGTTTCAGCTTCTTATGATCACAAATACATTCAGTGATGTTGAGGTCCATGCCCTGGGAAGATAGAGGGAGGGTCCTTTCAGACCCAGTCATGGACACACACTAACAACACACACTAACACACCACCACGTCAATGTCACTGCAGCGCTGAGGGGGTCCTGAGCATTGAACAACAGGGTGAAAAGGGGATAACAAAGTATGCAGAGCAACCGATGAAATACAAAGTGCTTCTGTGCGGTCAGTGGAGCTGAAAAAATGGACAATGGACATGGAATGTATCAGATTATCTGTGCTATTTGCCGTGAGATGGGTTCATGGAGAGTTCAGGAAAATACACAAACATACAAAAATACTTCACACCTAAGGGTCACTTCCTGAGCTAATCTCCACTGGGCACTGTTTTTCCTGAGGGTCATTACATGGTCATTTCATGGGCAGTTTGTCTGAGCATGAGATGAGTTCAGGAGATAGAGCTCCATCTCCACTCCACCTTAAAGACGGAGCGAGGCCGAGCCTCATAGAGAACCACAGAGGAGAGATAGCCGCCCTAACTGACCTGCTATGAAACCAGTGACTCTGCTAAGTGGCCATGCAGTGGCGCCTTCGCGGAGATACCTAGGCACTTGTTCTCTGTTGCTATAGCAACATCATCTACATTAAATCTGAAAGCTTTGCTGAAACTGCAATATTGCGGTGAGCATGTGATGATGATATATCAGAAAAAGCTAAATAAATCAGTGTTACCCACCTATGGAGCAGAATAGAGCAACATCCTCAGCTTTTTTCATAATTTTCAACATTCGCGGTAAAGAGGCACTTTGTTTCCCATTTGCGGAGCCAGGGCTATGTACAAGCACTGGCACTTTTTCCAACGCAAACAGAGAAGAGAGACCTTGGCAGCTCAAGTCTGGTTTAACCTAATAAGTACTTTCTCTGTACATCAAATCTGGCCATCTCCGATTTTGATTTCAGATTAACGGTGAATGTCTCATGGTCATAGATTGGCTCCCTCTGTCATCCAGGCACCTGAGTCAATCAGTGATCAATGCAAACATCACGGTAGCAGAGCTCCATTATCGTGACAGTGGCTAATTACACCGAGCCAGCTTCCATCTCCCGGGATGTGCAGCTTATTAATTATCGACCTGTGATTGTTCTGGGCCTTCAGTGACCTTCTGATTACAATAGATTTACAGTACATTGATACGCATTGTGCTATGGTTATATATAAGTATGTATACATGCCTCATATTGACCAATAGGGTCTAGCGCCTTCATCTATTGGCTGCACTAATGACATCCAGAGGGACACCAAGGACTTCTGTATTGTGGTCAGTTCTCAAAGGGTTCTCCACACAATATGACTGGACACTTTTAATCAAGGGTCTTTTGTTGGCTGCTATAGCCACATGTCAGGAGAGGTCACATGGACTGGACATGTGCTGGAGAAGCCACTGGAGAATGTCGCAACCCTGGGTCTGAAAGGACGTGGAGCCTGAGACAAAACACCCACAACCTGACAAAAAGGAAGTAAGTATATTTACAGACACTTTTTTATGTGCTTTAGGACCGTGGGAGGAAACCGGAGCACCAGGAGGAAACCCACACAGACACAGGGAGAACACACCACACTCCCACATGGACACAGGGAGAACACACTACACTCCTCACAGACAGTCATCCGGAGGAAACCCACATGGACACAGGGAGAACACACCACACTCCTCACAGACAGTCACGCGGAGGAAACCCACGCAGACACAGGGAGAACACACCACACTCCTCACAGACAGTCACCCGGAGGAAACCCACACAAACACAGGGAGAACACACCACACTCAGTCATCCGGAGGAAACCCACATGGACACAGGGAGAACACACCACACTCCTCACAGACAGTCACGCGGAGGAAACCCACGCAGACACAGGGAGAACACACCACACTCCTCACAGACAGTCACCTGGAGGAAACCCACACAAACACAGGGAGAACACACCACACTCCTCACAGACAGTCATCCGGAGGAAACCCACGCAGACACAGGGAGAACACACCACACTCCTCACAGACAGTCATCCGGAGGAAACCCACGCAGACACAGGGAGAACACACCAAACTCCTCACAAACAGTCACCCGGAGGAAACCCACACAAACACAGGGAGAACACACCACACTCTTCACAGACAGTCACCCGAGTGGGACTCAAACCCACAACCTCCAGGTCCCTAGAGCTGTGTGACTGCACTGCTACCTGCCACGCCACCGTACCATTATTATAAGTAATATGATTATTAGAATTATTATTATTACAAAAATACTTTATAAAGATTAAATACAGGACTCACACACATATTTGAAATCTGTGTGTGTGTGTGTGTGTGTGTGTGTGTGTGTGCGTGTGCACGCTCTTTTAAGCTTTCTCTCTTATCAGTCAGGCCCCAATTAAAGTGGCAGCCTGCTGCTTGTGGAGAGGAGAGTTCAGCACCTCAGATGTTATGTTAAGATAGACACACACACACACACACACACATAGATACACTCTTGCTCTCTCTCTCTCTCTCTCCAGGAAAGGTGAACAAACACCAATAAAAGCCCGTCTGGACGGTGTCCCCGACGGGGACCCGGGGGTTAATGAAGAGTGATGTGTGGAGAAGACATTTCTTTTCGGACCAGACTATGTCCACACACAGCTCTGTACTCCCTGTACCGACCGAAATACAATCAGCTCAGTACAATAAACTCAGGCTTGAGGTGTGTGTGTGTGTGTGTGTGTGTGAGAGGGGGGGTGGGGGTGTGTGTGTGTGTGTGAGAGGGGGGGTGGGGGGGTGTATGTGGTGGCCACAACTCAGTCTTAAGGGTGATGTTCATGATTTTAATTCAAGTCACTTTTTAAAATAAAATTCAGAGTTTCCTCATCATTTGCTGCTCTCCGTTGTTTCCGAAGGTAAAAATGTTTGTACATAGCCCTGGCTCCGTAAATGGGAAACAAACTCTCTCCCTCACACAGACACAGGGAGAACACACCAACTCCTCACAGACAGTCACCCAGAGGAAACCCATGCGGACACAGGGAGAACACACCACACTCCTCACAGTCACCCGGAGGAAACCCACGCAGACACAGGGAGAACACACCACACTCCTCACAGACAGTCAC
This sequence comes from Hoplias malabaricus, assembly GCF_029633855.1. Lineage (NCBI taxonomy): Eukaryota > Metazoa > Chordata > Actinopteri > Characiformes > Erythrinidae > Hoplias > Hoplias malabaricus. Next base: position 9,214,212 of record NC_089811.1, read on the forward strand.
CCAGAGGAAACCCAAGCAGACACAGGGAGAACACACCACACTCCTCACAGTCACCCGAAGGAAACCCACGCAGACACAGGGAGAACACACCACACTCCTCACAGACAGTCACCCGGAGGAAACCCAAGCAGACACAGGGAGAACACACCACACTCCTCACAGACAGTCACCCGGAGGAAACCCACGCAGACACAGGGAGAACACACCACACTCCTCACAGACAGTCACCCAGAGGAAACCCAAGCAGACACAGGGAGAACACACCACACTCCTCACAGTCACCCGAAGGAAACCCACGCAGACACAGGGAGAACACACCACACTCCTCACAGACAGTCACCCAGAGGAAACCCACGCAGACACAGGGAGAACACACCACACTCCTCACAGACAGTCACCCGGAGGAAAATGTTTGTACATAGCCCTGGCTCTGTAAAGGGAAACAAACTCTCTCTCTCTCTCTCTCTCTCTCTCTCTCTCTCTCTCTCTCTCTCTCTCTCTCTCTCTAGAAACAGCATCTGTAGGCGTTTGGATGAAGGAGAAACTCAGAACATTGAGAAGCATGAAAAGAGATGAGGATGTTGTGCTATTCCTGCTCCATAGGTGGGTAACACTGTGTGGACAGAACCTCTGTGTCTATGTTGCCTTTAATATAAAAGAGTAGTATCTCTTAACCAATAAAATGAGATGTGAAATCAGAAGTAGCTGCATATGAACCCATGTCTAAAGTGGTGTAAAGCCCGCCCCGCAGGAACCGGGTTTTCTGGAGTGGTGTTAATGAACCCGAGCTAATCAACCAGCATCTGTACCTGACCTCATTAGTATTCATGTGCCTGAATGCCATCAAACACTCACAGCAATGTTCAGACATCTAATATAAAAGCTTTCTGGACTGGCTGACGTGGACTTAGTCCCTTACGATACTTTATTATGCTCTACTTAATGGAGATTTTGTGCAGTAATAATGTTAATATATTGTAATAACAATGTAATAACCAGGTTGTTGTAGTGTTTTTCTTATTACAGCAGATTTTTTATCATTATTATAATCAAAATTGCTATTATTGTTTTACTACTACCATTTTATTGAATAAATGATGCATTAATCATTGTAATTATAATTTCATTGTAATATATAACAATGCTGAGTTATTATTACAGTGTGAATTATGCTGCTATTAAAGCCATTAATAAAAGTGTTATAACATTATAATATAAAATATAATGTCACACTACATTTGCAGTAAAGGGACCCAACTTTGGATTTGTAGAAAGACCCTGAGGACCGGTGTTATCACTGTTATTACCCACAATGCTCAGAGAGGGGATCAGGTGGGACAGGTGTTATTCAGAGCTCTCAGCGCAGATCATCCTCTCACAACCAAGACCAGAGAGTTTAGGAACGAGTGGCTGAGCTTTATAATTAAAATAATATAATTATAATTATAAGGGCTCCAGCTGCTTTATAATTAAACACAGAGTCAGATCAATGTCACAAAGAGAGAGAGAGAGAGAGAGAGAGAGAGAGAGAGAGAGAGAGAGAGAGAGAGAGAGATAGTGAGGAGAGAGAGAGAGAGAAAGAGGAGAGAGAGAGAGAGAGAGAGAGAGAGAGGAAAGAGAGAGAGAGAGGAGAAAGAGGAGAGAGAGAGAGAGAGAGAGAGAGGAGAAAGAGGAGAGAGAGAGAGAGAGAGAGAGAGAGAGGAGAGAGAGAGAGAGACAGAGACAGAGAGAGAGAGAGAGACAGAGACAGAGAGAGAGACAGAGGAGAGAGAGAGACAGAGACTGAGACTGAGAGAGAGAGAGAGAGAGAGAAAGAGAGAAAGAGAGAGAGAGAGAAGAGAGAGAGAGAGAGAGAGAAAGAGCTACTGAGGACTGAAGATCAGTTCAACAGGAAGCTACAGTCCAGCGGTCAATGATCTGAGAGAGAAAGCACACGAGGAATTCTCGAAACGTCATCAAACGGCAAATTTCCCATTCAAATCCCAATTCAGATCTGGCTCAAATCATTCCCATCACCCACCCATTCTCCTGTACGGCAGTGAGGTGTGGGGGCCGCTCCACAATCACACCTTTGACCAATGGGACACACACCCAACGGAAATTACGCACACTGAATTCTGTAAAAGCATCCTGCGAGTGCACAGGACGACAACAAGCAACGGCTGCAGCGCGGAATTAGGCCAGTGCCCTCTGTTACTGAGAACACAGAAATGAATGATTAAATACAGGCCCACATCTAAAACACAGTGCCCCCCCTCCTATCACTACAAAGCCCTGCAAAGACAAGAGCTGAGCAAAGAGAAGAGTTCCCTCCCCCAGCTGCTCCTGACCCTGACCTCACTAACACACACTAACCCCCGTCAGGACCAGTCTGACTCACCCCCAATCAGAGTCAGCCAAATTATAACACTCCAAAATCACAGCTCCATCACACACACATTGGAACACACACACCACACACACACACACACTGTCTGGCCCTAAATCCACAGCAGACTGTAGCACAGTACCTCAGCACAGTGATTGATCAGGTACAGACTCGGCGCCCACAGCCTGGCCGTACAGACCGGCCGCTACAGACAGACCTGGCTCCCCAGAGAGCAGAGAGAGAGACTGAGAGAAGAGAAAGAAAGTGAGAGAAATAGAGTAGAAGTAGCACAAAGAAACAGAAAGAAAGAGAGAAGTTGAGTCTGCAGGGAGAGAGAGAGATAAAGAAAGAGAGAGGGAGAAATAAAAAGAGAGAGAGAAACAGGGTGAGAGAGAGAGAGGAATAATGACAAGTCATTGAACCAATATTGAGCTCTATTTTCTCGCAGGGTCCCAATTATCTGCGCCATCTCTCGTGAGATCAGAACTCACTGTGTGCTCAATGCAAACACACGGCCGGGACGCGTCACTGTAAAAGCACAGCTGCATATTTCATTCACATCAAAGCAGACGCTTTGTTATGAGCCTTTAACGAGCAGCATTCAGAACGGACGGCAGGTTAAAACACTGACCCCCAGCACACGTCCAACACATATTCCCACTCTCAGACTAACTCTTCTCCACAGTGGAACACAGTTCTGTTTCTTAATGAACCCCCACACGCCCAAAAAGCAGCGTTCTCCCAGCGTCTGAACAGCTCTGTTCCTTTAAATGCTAATGAGCCGCTCGCTGTTCACCCCGACACCGAGTGCACAGCAGTGAGGAGCAGAAGCTCTGGTTTTTAGTCGTTTTTTGCTCTGTTCTCTTTCTTTACTCAGTGCTCTCATTTCTCTGTTCTCGTTGTGTCTGCTTTGCTGCGTTTAACCTCGTCTTTGCGCCCTCACGTAAACACAGATCCAGCGCTGTGATTGGTCAGACTCAGACGAGGGGGTGGGTGATTCTAAAGTCTCCGCACTTGACCTCAGAAGCAGAGCAGAATCAGAACGGCTCGTTTCATCCCATAATTACTGACTTCAGCAGTGCTCAGAGACCTGACTGAGGGGGGGTTGTTTCACAGTGTGTGGGTTGGTGGGCTCCAGATTAACCCTTTAATGTTAATATGAAGTTTTTAATAATATATCCTCTTTAGAACACTATTTGTTCAGAAGAAGCAAAGCTACGTCGTCATTCAGGCCCCTGTTGTCAGAGTGTGAATCGATTTTTTAATGAAGTTCGATATGAAACATGAACTCTTACATTTATTCATTCCAAGGCTCCAGAAACAGACCTGTGTTTGGAAACCTTTTGTACTTCTTCACACAAAGGCCCACGTCTTTAACACAAAGCAGAAACGACTCCGAATGAATCAAACCCAAACTCACAAAGCCTCTGAAATCATTCTTCAATTCGTAAACATGCGGCTAATCGCCCTCTCCTCTCTGTGGGGCGTGAGGTTTAAAAACGCTGAGCCGTTAACTACAAGCTCCACTTCAGCGGACTAAGGCCTTGAGACTTTAACCATTGAAGTCCTTTTCAAACCAAAACATCTCATGGGGTCTGTGTCGGCGCGGAAATGAAACCTGAAGAATAAGAACATGATTCACACACTTTACACTGTGATGGTTTGAAAGCTGGATTATTGTCATTCTGGTGCAAAGATAATCGAATAATATTGTTATTACTGTGTAATAACATTGTAATAGCGGATCTGATCTAAAAAGCTCAGAGGCGAGACACTCTTGTTTTTGTTTATATGCAGTTACAGATATGTTATTATATTGTAATAAACTCTGTAATTTCCCCCTGTTGTTTTGTGTTTCTCTCCTGAGGCCACTTCTTTGTTTCTGTGGTGAAAGCTCAATCACAGGTGAAATATTATTTTTTTTGCCTGGGACCTGCCACTCCTCGTGCCTCTTCTCACACTCGTCTCCTGGCAGCTCAGCTACAGAACCTCCCTCGGCCATCTGCCCACTGCAGACATCACACAGTCTCAGCCGCACTCCAACAAGACTTTTCCAGCAAGACATCACTAATCATCACAGAGCCTCCATCTAAAACCACCACAGAAATCTATGGTCAGGTCTCCTCCAGAACTGTAGTCCAGAGTGAACAAGAGAGAGAGAGAGAGAGAGAGAGAGAGAGAGAGAGAGAGAGAGAGAGAGAGAGAGTGAGTGAGAGAGAGAGAGAGAGATAGAGAGAGTGTGTGTGTGTGTGTGTGTGTGTGAGAGAGAGTGAGCAAGTAGAGAGAGAGAGTGTTAGAGAGAGAGAGAGTGTGAGAGAGAGAGAGAGTGTGTGAGAGAGTGACAGAGTATGAGAGAGAGAGAGAGAGAGTGAGTGAGAGAGAGAGAGAGAGAGAGAGTGAGAGTGTGAGCAAGAGAGAGTGGAGAGCGAGAGAGTGAGAGAGAGAGATAGAGAGAGTGTGTGTGTGTGTGTGTTGTGTGTGTGAGAGAGAGAGAGAGAGTGAGCAAGAGAGTGTGTGAGAGAGAGAGAGAATGTGTGAGAGAGAGACAGAGTATGAGAGAGAGAGAGAGAGAGTGAGAGTGTGAGCGAGAGAGTAAGAGAGAGAGACAGAGAGTGTGTGTGTGTGTGAGAGAGAGAGACAGAGAGAATGTGTGAGAGAGAGACAGAGTATGAGAGAGAGAGAGAGAGAGTGAGAGCGAGAGAGTAGAGAGAGAGACAGAGAGAGTGTGTGTGTGTGTGAGAGAGAGAGAGAGACAGAGAGTATGAGACAAAGAGAGAGAGAGTGAGAGAGAGAATATGTGCGAGAGAGCGAGAGAGTGTGTGTGTGTGAGAGAGAGAGAGAGAGAGAGAGAGAGAGAGAGCAGTTGTTGTGCTGTTGGCCTGAGAGATCCGGGTGAGATTGAACACATGGGTTTCTCAGTGATGAATTAATTAAAGCCTGGGAGGAGTCCAGCCTTGATGTGTCCCGAGACGCGGCAGAGTCCGTCTGTGATGTCCCCCACACAAAGGCGTCCATTCCCTTTCCCCATTAATCTTCCGGATGACTGCTATTTCGGTTCCACCTTTTTGCACCGAGGGCTTGGGGGAACCTTTGATTACCCCTCAGTCAAAGGATAATCCCAGGTGTCCGACAGAGGAACACAGGGCCATCACACATTCACCCAGTCACTCACTCACTCACACAGTCACAACCTGTAGATACACTCCTAATTAAGTGTTCCTCAGCTCCAAACACCCTCTTCCCAAACTGTTACAAACAAACTGCCCTGACCTGCCCCTCAATGGCATCAAATTCGCCTCTATTTCTGTCCACGCCACACAAACACAGCCCCCCGGGATCCGTGTGTGTGTGAAAGGGACATTACCCAGGTGTTAAAATAAGCCCCACTGACATGGAGCATCCCTGCAGAGGTGTCAAAGCGACATCTTGACATTTCCAAGCCCTAGCTTTTAAAATGCAGGCTTTTAGAGGCATCATAGAGGAGGTGAGATCTTCCCTTCGCTTCCACCTTAAAGGTGTTTGGGAATTTAATTTATAAAATATATATATTATATATACATAAACACACTTTATAAAATTCAGAGAAGGTTTCCTCAGTGTTTGCTGATCTCTGATCTGTTTGTTTAGGTGCTGGGAAAAGGTCCACTGTTTGTACACAGCCCTGGTTCCGTAAATAGGGAAAAAAAGTAACTCAGTGTGAACTGACTCAAATGATTTCTCTCTCTCTCTCTCTCTCTCTCTCTCTCTCTCTCTCTCTCTCTTTCTCTCTCTCTCTCTCTCTCTCTCTCTTTCTCTCTCTCTCTCTCTCTCTCTCTCTCTCTCCCCAAACCCAGTGCCCCCGCCGCACTACAACCCACTGCAGACTTTATTACCACTGTATCATCCATTCTGACCATCAGCGTGGTATTTATAACCTCCTCAGCTCCACCCCTCACCCTGTTCTGCCATAAACTCACAGACAAACCACTCGTCTCGGTTTTATTGGTCCATCCCTGCTGCTGACCGGAGACTGAGCAGCTTTACAGGAGCCATCAGTAACACCGCTGTCTTACTGTGGAGATTTGAGGAGCATAAAAAGTAATGAATGACCAACGACTGCTCTATTAACATCACACTGGACCCCACCCCCCCTCCCCCCAGAGGAAATATCCAGGCGCTGGAGTCTGTAAAATAAATCGTGTGTGTGTGTGCTGACCCCGGCTGAGGTGAATAATGTGTGCGACCTCAGAGAACTGACTTTACGGACGCTGAAACTCCACACGAGTGTAATCTGTCCTAATCCTGGACATGTGATAGAAAGTGCTTTTATTCGCCATCTGGAGACACAGGTTCCTTCAAGGATCTCTGAGCCTGGGAACGTTCCAGGACTCCGGGGCTGTAATAACCTTCACCCTCTCTGTCTACACTCCCTGGTCATGGCACTAGCTCTGTTTCCAGCTGTGCCAGCTGTGCTAAAATCAACCGTCCACTAGGTAACATCTCATACACTGTATAAACAATAGCCAAAGCTACACTGTAATAAAAGACAAGGACTCTGGCTGCATCCCGAATCATTACAAACGCTAGTGCACTAGGTACATGTCGGAATTGAAGGCTGTAAATGTCCTTTCTCACTCTATCCATCTGTCTCTCTCTCTCTCTCTCCACTCGTCTCCTGATGAGAAGCAGATTGGAGCTGACCTCCTCTGGCAGTGTTCTGGCCTTGAGAGGCTCCTCTGGGCGATTCCAGCCCTGTCAGAAAAGCCTTGCTCCACTCTGTCCTCTAGGCGATGCCTTGAGACATGGAGCCTGCTTTGAATGCTCCCATAACAGGCTTGAGGAACAGTGTTCTGGGGTTCCTATAGCAGCTGTTCTTGGAATTTCAATCCTGCACTGTCAGCAGAGAAGGGGGTGTAGGTGCAGTGTTGTTGACTCCAGATAGAGGCAGTGTGAACGCACCTTTAAATCCAGATGTGGGCACTAAAGCCCAGTTTATACTTCTGTGTTGACTCAATTATAATTATTGGTGTCTGCAATCTGCAGTCTGCAGTCTGCATCTTCAATTACACTGCCACACCACTAGAGCTCTACAATTCCAGTCAGAGGATGGCACAGGGACACACAGACACAGGGAGAACACTCCACACTCCTCACAGACAGTCACCCGGAGGAAACCCACGCAGACACAGGGAGAACACACCACACTCCTCACAGACAGTCACCCGGAGCGGGAATCGAACCCACAACCTCCAGGCCCATGGAGGTGTGTGACTGCGACACTAACCTGCTGCACCACCGTGCCGCCCTTAAAGATGCAATGCATGACTGTAATTCAAAATTCAAACTCTCTCAGGCATTAAAAACATTACAATTCTAATATCATTAAAAAAATACCCTAAAAATGAAGTAGTGTGAAAACAGCAAGTGCAGAATGTATTAAAGGTACACTAGGTAAGATACGCTAATATTTTTTTTTGTTTTTGCATAATGAGAAGGGGGATTGAGGAGGTGTCGTTTCCTACCCTCCTCCAAAGGTTACATAGTGCAGTTTCTGCAGTGCTGAGCCCAGAGTAACAGTGACAGAGGCACTGTTCTCCCTATTACAGCTCAGTGGATCACCACAATGAGATTGAAGCTGTAAGTTTGTAGTAAAAATATCACATAGCGTCCCTTTAAAGATGTTTGCAAACATCAGGACCTGAACACACTAATGTGGTGGGATGCCATCACATCCTCACAGCAGTGTTCCAGTATGTCCCAGAGGAGGAGAGGAGCTCCTGCATCCAAACCGGGGTGGGGTGTGTAGGGGAGGGGGTAAACTCCTTGGTAATGCCCCTCATGCTCAACAGCAGCGAAGTCTGTGAACTCTGTCACAACGATGGCGTTTAGTTTAAAGCCCCCTCGAGACGTTAAGTGGACGCTGGTGAAAGAGATGATGACAAATCGTTTGCCATCCGCATCAAGTGATAACAGCCTGCCCTTTCTTCTGGAGAGACTGAGACAGAAAGAGAGAGCTTGGGAAAAGGAGGGAGAGTGGAAAATGGCAGATAGCATCGCGCTCGCTCACACAGGTGAGGGGCGGCCGGCCAAAACGGACACGACCGGACTGGAACGGATTCAGAGGACGGACCTGGGGAAATGTGAAGTGATTTAAGTAGAAAATGCACGCACATACAAACACACACACACACACACACACACACAAACACACACACACACACACACACAGACACAGACACACTCACAGACACACAGACACACACACACACACAGACACACACACACACAAACAGACACACACACACACACACACACACACACACACAGACACACACACACACACACACACACACACAGACACACACACACACATGCCCAGGAGAGGTCCATCTGGCGCTCAGACTCTAACCTGATTATCAAGCGCACGAAGCCAAACTGAACACCCATGACTAATGAACATATACACTACACGGCCAAAAGTTTCTGGACACCAGCTTCTACTCCTCTGGGACGGACAGAGAGGAACATTGCTGTGAGGATCTGATGGCATTTAGCCACAAGAGCATCCCATAGCTATAAGCGGGTAAACTCGGTTTCTCCTGGAGCACAGTTCTGGTTCCAGGGAGCAGTCTACACCTCCCTGATTTCAGCGCCTGTTCCTTTAAATGGTAATGAGCCGCTCGCTGTTCACCCCGACCCTGAGTGCACAGCAGTGAGGAGCGAGGAGCAGAAGCTCTGGTTGGTTTTTAGCCGTTTTTGCTCTGTTTTCTCCGTGTGCTCTTATTTCTCTGTGCTTGTTGTGTCTGTTTTGCTGCGTTTAACCTCGTTTTTGCACTCTCACGTAAACGCAGATCCAGCGCTGTGATTGGACAGACTCGGACAAGGGGGCGGGGCAATACTAAAGTCTTCGAACTTAATGTCAGAAGTGGAGCAGAATCAGAACAGCTCGTTTTATCCCACGTTTTCTGACTTAGGCAGCGCACAGAGAACTGACTGTGGTCTTGTTTCACAGTGTGTGGGTTGGTGGGCTCCAGAGTCACACTTTAATGTGAACTCGCACTGAAGGTTTTATATATTTTATGGGTCTTTTAAAAAGTAGGACAGCAGTGGAGTATCGTCTGTTTCCGAACTAAGGAAACAATGAAGGTAAGGAAGACGTCATTGTGAAGGACTCTGCTGTGTGTGTGTGTGTGGAGGCCACATGGTGGAGATTTGTGACACACAGCTTTAAGTAAGAACACGTTTCCAAGGCTCTGATTCAGACGGTGGGTGTGATACCGTGCTGAGGAGTGTGTGAAAGTGTGTGAATGCTGCCTTCTGTGCAACAAAACATCCAACACACTGCAGCTTCGCTTCTGAACTCTCCGCACTCGCTCCACCCGAACTTAACCCTCATGTTCTGAGTGGGTCCTGAACCTGGGTTCGAACCTGAGGGGGGGGGGGGATGGGGGGGGGCAGGGGCAAGCTCTTCACTACACAGGCCAGGCATCTATTGACAGGTACTACACAGGTATAACAGATCATTAGAGCAGGCAGTTAGTGTTCTCCTCCAAGTGTGTTGAGCTGTCCAGTGGTGCTTGGTTAGCAGCAGTTTGAAAAGTAGCAACACTCTTTTTTTCTCTCCATTTTCTTCCTGTCTGCAACTGAAGTAAGGCCTAATCACTCAGAGTGATACCAACCAAACATTCACACACTCACCCAGTCACTCACACACTCACCCAGTCACTCACTCACCCACTCACCCAGTCACCCACACACTCACCCAGTCTCTCACCCAGTCACTCACACACTCACCCAATCACTCACACACTCACCCATTCACTCACACACTCACCCATTCACTCACACACTCACCCAGTCACTCACACACTCACCCAGTCACTCACTCACCCACCCAGTCACTCACTCACCCACTCACACCTGTTCACTAGAATTACAGAATAGCGGTGTAGTGTTCTCCTCCACACGTGTTGAGCTCCTAATACCAGTTTGAAAAGATCTAGTGAAGCGGTGTGTGTCTCAACAGAAGCCTGAAGTGGCTGACTCTATTAACCAAGGCTAAAAATGGTGTGAAAAAATGTTTTACATTTTTCTATTAATTCCTAGCTTTGATTTAAGGAGTGAGTCAGTGATACAGAGTCTGCTTGTGTGTGTGTAGGGGGGGTGGGGGGGTCTGTCTGATGCTGGGGTCCATCTGACGCACTTCTCATTTGTTTCGTTGTCCACTACGACACTCTGCTTTGTCACCGCTCGCTGCTTTTGCGTCGTTCCCAAAGCCAAGGGCCCGCTCTGCGTCTGACACTCGCAGGAGTTAATTACAATAACTGCACCTCTACTGCTGGAACTGTGCAATTAACTGAGCGTGTGTGTGTGTGTGTGTGTGTGTGTGTGTGTGTGTGTGTGAAGGGCCTGCATTTATGCATTTGGAATTACACTGATCACTCTGGCTGAACCTCACAGACTTGACAGGAGGAGGGAGAAAGGGGGAGAGAGAGAGAGAGAGAGAGAGAGAGAGAGAGAGAAGGAGAGAGAGAGAGAGAGAGAGAGAGAGAGAGAGAGAGAGAGAGAGGAGAGAGAGAGAGGGGAGAGAGAGAGGGAGAGAGAGAGAGAGAGAGAGAGAGAGAGAGAGAGAGAGAGAGAGAGGGAAAGAGAGGGAGAGAGAGAGATATCTCCATGGTAATGTAATGACTCAAGGTTGATGGCTGGTGGCGGGTTAAAGCAGGAATCGAAGGTTAAATATATGCAGCAAGCTCCAATAACACAGATGCATCATGGGGAAGGGTCTCACAGTCGGTGTGTGCTGGGACCCACGGACTTCACTTGCATCATTTTTAAAGACTGGGATTTTGTCATTGTCTTTTGGTGTATTCCAAATTCAACACAAATCCTGAATGGAATACAATGGCTACAAGTGTAGTGTGTGTTTTAACAAGCTCCTAACATCCGTGTTTAAGCTGTAAGAGTAAGACCATGTGAATTACTGTTCACTCTCCTTCCAGAGAAGAATGTGTAATGAAGAGAGAGGGAGAGAGAGAGAGAGAGAGAGAGAGAGAGAGAGAGAGAGAAAGGGCAGGGAAAGCAGGAGACAGAGACCCACCAGGAACAAAAAACCTTCCACAGAAAACCTCAGTTGCCTCTTATCTCCTCCTTCCCAGTCCGCACGAGGCCTTCCTCCTAATCCCAGTGTTTGTTCCTGATAAGATTAATCACAGCCAGAACGCCCCCTACAGGACCTGAGGGAGAGCAGGCCTAGCCGACTCAGGACTAATGATTCTGCCCACAATCAAACACTTATCCGGGCAAGAAGCAGTAGAGCGAGACCCCGGAGGCTGATCAATCAATCAATAGATCAATATATCAATCCGCCCTTTTCATATGTTAATAACTCTGCAGAGGTGAAAAGGCACAGGTGTGAAGAATGAGACCTGCCAATATGTTAAGCCCCGCCACTGGGAGTGAGAGAGTGTTTGCGGAGACGTGGGGAGGGGCGGGGCTACACAACAAGCCACACCCCCTGATTAAATCTATAATTACGAGCATGGATTGAGAGAGAGAGAGACAGAGACAGAAAAGTGAGAGAGGAGGACGGAAACGGGTGAAAGAGGAAGGTAGTGGTAGTGGGAGGGAGTGAAATAAGGAGTGAAGGAGGGAGGGAGGGGTAGAGAGAGAGAGAGAGACTCCGCGACACCCTCCGCCCCCACACTCTCACAGCGTGCACAGCCTTCTGTTCCAAAACACATCTCTGAGCGCGTGAATCTCTCCCTTTGTCCTTCTTTGTTTTGTCTTCTTACTGTTTTCTGGGTTTTCAGTTTTAAAACCAAGCAGAAAGAAAGAAAGAAAGAAAGAAAGAAAGAAAGAAAGAAAGAGGGTAAATAGAAATGGGGCAAATGGAGCGTGTGAGCGGAGGAATAGTGAACAAAGAGCACAAGCACTGTCTGACATGCTTCATGACACACGCCTTCAGCACCAGGGACAGAGACAGTGGTCAGATCAGTGACCAGCCTGGATTCAGCTGTGGTCACCTCCACAAACACACACCTCTGTTTTATCAACATTCACACACAGTGTGCGTTAACCAGCTCCCGCTTGTGTCCCTAATTCACCAGTGGACCCCGGGTATCACTCACCTTTCTGAATGGGCAGGACCATAGCAGTGTCCAGCACAGCACACAGAGTCAACAGGACAATACAAAGCTAGTGTCACAAGACCTAGTGTTCACCACTACAACAACACACTGTCCACTACAGTAACACACTGTCCACTACAACAACACACTGTTAAATACAACAACACACTGTCCACTACAGTAACACACTGTCCACTACAACAACACACTGTCCACTACAGTAACACACTGTCCACTACAACAACACACTGTCCACTACAACAACACGCTGTCCAATACAACACACTGTCCACTAAAGTAACACACTCTCCACTACAACAACACACTGTAAACTACAACAACACACTCTCCACTACAACAACACACTGTCCACTACAGTAACACACTGTCCACTACAACAACACACTGTTAACTACAACACATTGTCCACTACAACAACACGCTGTCCAATACAACAACACACTGTCCACTACAACAACACACTGTCCAATACAACAACACACTGTCCACTAAAGTAACACACTCTCCACTACAACAACACACTGTAAACTACAACAACACACTCTCCACTACAACAACACACTGTCCAGTACAACAACACACTGTCCTCTAAAGTAACACACTCTCCACTACAACAACACACTCTCCACTACAACAACACACTGTCCAATACAACAACACACTGTCCACTAAAGTAACACACTCTCCACTACAACAACACACTGTAAACTACAACAACACACTCTCCACTACAACAACACACTGTCCACTACAACAACACACTGTCCACTAAAGTAACACACTCTCCACTACAACAACACACTCTCCACTACAACAACACACTGTCCACTACAACAACACATTGTCCACTAAAGTAACACACTCTCCACTACAACAAAACACTGTAAACTACAACAACACACTGTAAACTACAACAACACACTGTAAACAACAACAACACACTGTCCACTACAGTAACACACTGTTCATGAAAGTAACACACTGTCCACTACAATAACACACTGTAAAATACAACAACACACTGTCAACTACAACAACACACTGTAAACTACAACAACACACTGTCCACTACAACAACACACTGTAAACTACAACAACACACTGTCCACTACAACAACACACTGTCCACTAGAGTAACACACTGTCCACTACAACAACACACTGTCTACTACAACAACACACTGTCTACTACAACAACATACTATCCACTACAACAACACACTGTCCACTACAACAACACACTGTCCACTACAACAACACACTGTAAACTATAACAACACACTGTCCACTACAACAACACACTGTCCACTGTAGTAACAAACTGTCCACTACAACAACACACTGTCCACTACAGTAACACACTGTCCACTACAACAATACACTGCCCACTACAGTAACACACTGTCCACTACAACAACACTGTCCACTACAGTAACACACTGTCCACTACAACAACACACTGCCCACTACAGTAACACACTGTCCACTACAACAACACACTGTCCACTACAGTAACACACTGTCCACAACAACAACACACTGTAAACTACAACAACATACTGTCCACTACAATAACACACTATCCACTACAGTAACACACGGTCCACTACAACAACACACTGTCCACTACAGTAACACACTGTCCACTACAAAAACACACTGTCCACTACAGTAACACACTGTCCACTACAAAAACACACTGTCCACTACAGTAACACACTGTCCACTACAATAACACACTGTCCACTAAAACAACACACTGTCCACTGTAGTAACACACTGTCCACTACAGTAACACACTGCCTACTACAATAACACACTGTCCACTACAATAACACACTGTCCACTACAACAACATACTGTCCACTACAATAACACACTGTCCACTACAACAAAACACTGTCCACTACAATAACACACTGTCCACTACAACAACATACTGTCCACTACAATAACACACTGTCCACTACAGTAACACACTGTCCACTACAACAACACACTGTCCACTACAATAACACACTGTCCACTACAACAACACACTGTCCACTACAACAACATACTGTACACTACAATAACACATTGTCCACTACAGTAACACACTGTCCACTACAATAACACATTGTCCACTACAGTAACACACTGTCCACTACAACAACACACTGTACACTACAACAACACACTGTACACTAACGTAACACACTGTCCACTACAGTAACACACTGTCCACTACAACAACACACTGTCCAATAACATAACACACTGTCAACTACAGTAACACACTGTCCAATAACATAACACACTGTCCACCACAACAACACACTGTACACTAACATAACACACTGTCCACTACAGTAACACACTGTCCACTACAACACACTGTGCACTAACGTAACACACTGTCCACTACAACAACACACTGTCCACTACAACCCACTGTACACTAACGTAACACGCTGTCCACTGCAATAACACACTGTCCACTACAACAACACACTGTCCACAGCAATAACACACTGTTCACTAACGTAACACACTGTTCACTAACATAACACACTGTCCACTACAACAACACACTGTCCACTACAATAACACACTGTCCACTGTAGTAACACACTGTCCACTACAACAACACACTGTCCACTGCAATAACACACTGTTCACTAACATAACACACTGTCCACTACAACAACACACTGTCCACTACAATAACACACTGTCCACTACAACAACACACTGTCCACTGCAATAACACACTGTTCACTAACGTAACACACTGTCCACTACAACAACACACTGTCCACGGCAATAACACACTGTCCACTACAGTAACATACTGTCCACTACAACAACACACTGTCCAATAACATAACACACTGTCCACTACAGTAACACACTGTACACTAACATAACACACTGTCCACTACAATAACACACTGTCCAATAACATAACACACTGTCCACTACAACAACACACTGTCCACGGCAATAACACACTGTCCACTACAGTAACATACTGTCCACTACAACAACACACTGTCCAATAACATAACACACTGTCCACTACAGTAACACACTGTACACTAACATAACACACTGTCCACTACAATAACACACTGTCCAATAACATAACACACTGTCCACTACAACAACACACTGTCCACTGCAATAACACACTGTTCACTAACGTAACACACTGTTCACTAACATAACACACTGTCCACTACAACAACACACTATCCACTGCAATAACACACTGTCCACTGTAGTAACACACTGTCCACTACAACAACACACTGTCCACGGCAATAACACACTGTTCACTAACATAACACACTGTCCACTACAACAACACACTGTCCACTACAATAACACACTGTCCACTACAACAACACACTGTCCACGGCAATAACACACTGTTCACTAACATAACACACTGTCCACTACAACAACACACTGTCCACTACAATAACACACTGTCCACTGTAGTAACACACTGTCCACTACAACAACACACTGTCCACTACAATAACACACTGTTCACTAACATAACACACTGTCCACTACAACAACACACTGTCCACTACAATAACACACTGTTCACTAACATAACACACTGTCCACTACAACAACACACTGTCCACTACAATAACACACTGTCCACTGTAGTAACACACTGTCCACTACAACAACACACTGTCCACTGCAATAACACACTGTCCACTACAACAACACACTGTCCACAGCAATAACACACTGTTCACTAACATAACACACTGTACACTACAACAACACACTGTCCACAGCAATAACACACTGTTCACTAACATAACACACTGTCCACTACAACAACACACTGTCCACTACAATAACACACTGTCCACTGTAGTAACACACTGTCCACTACAACAACACACTGTCCACTGCAATAACACACTGTCCACTACAACAACACACTGTCCACAGCAATAACACACTGTTCACTAACATAACACACTGTACACTACAACAACACACTGTCCACAGCAATAACACACTGTTCACTAACATAACACACTGTCCACTACAACAACACACTGTCCACTACAATAACACACTGTCCACTGTAGTAACACACTGTCCACTACAACAACACACTGTCCACTGCAATAACACACTGTCCACTACAACAACACACTGTCCACAGCAATAACACACTGTTCACTAACATAACACACTGTACACTACAACAACACACTGTCCACAGCAATAACACACTGTTCACTAACATAACACACTGTCCACTACAACAACACACTGTCCACTACAATAACACACTGTCCACTGTAGTAACACACTGTCCACTACAACAACACACTGTCCACTACAACAACTACAGTGTACAGTGTGTTGACAACAGAGAGTCTATTTCACAAGCAGTGTCAAAACAGTATCCATTAAAACAGCACAGTGTCCACTACAATAACAGTGTCCACTACAGTTACAGTGTCCACTACAATAACACAGTGTCCACTACAGTAACAGTGTCTACTCGAACACCAGAAGCCCACCTGACTGCGTCCGTACAAAACCCACCTGACTGATTCTAAAACAGGGCGCGCGCGTCCGGGGTCGGTACTCACGGGTTCCGTCGAAGCGGGTTGCGATGGTGTCCAAGAAGGTGTTCTGAGGCGCGAGCAGCCCCCTCATGACGGGCATCCTGCTGCGCGTGGAGGGCGCTCTGCACGGCCTGCGCCCGGGGCCCGCGTGCTGCTGCTCCTCAGCTCCGGAGCCCGGGAGGAAGCGTGAGGTGCCGGGCGCGCATCCCAGCCCTTGCAGCAGCGCCGCGATCCTAGAGCCGCCGCGCTCCGCCAGCGTGCCGGTCCTCGCGCCCCTTCAGCGCGGCAGAGGCATGCTCCGAGACCCGAGCGCGCGGACGGGGAGAGAGTGAGTGAGAGGGAACGAGAGAGAGAGAGAGAGAGATAGAGAGAGAGAGAGAGAGAGTGAGAGAGAGAGAGGCTCACGAGCTCACGACGATACGAACATCGAGTCAGACTTCACTCTGAACTGAGCTGAGCAACGAAGCAGCGCGCGCACTGAGAGAGAGAGAGAGAGAGAGAGAGAGAGAGAGAGAGAGAGAGAGATTGAGCGCGAGCTGTGGGCTGTGTCTTTTGGTCACATGCTGAAAACATGCGCTTAAAAAAAACAACACTGGTGTATGTTAAGGTCATTGCGCCTAAAGTTGCCATGATCAATGCCTCAATGCCAAGCGTCAGTCAGAGGGGTGTAGAGATCTCCAGCGGTGGGCTGTGGAGCAGAGCAGGTGTAATGAAGTTAATGAAGTGGTAAACACTGGTGTGTTTCTGGTTCCTTCCACCAGTTGTGCTCCATCCAGCAGGGTACTGCCACAGTATGAAAACACATGTCTGCCGCATAAAATAATCGTTTTAATCTGTTTTTCATTATGTACGTTGCTATCTCAATATTTCGAGATACCATCTCGTTATTCTGAGATACTGAGTCAACATATGAGATTATATCTAATTATTCTGAGATACTAAGTTAATATACTGAAATAGTACCTCATTGTTTTGAGATACTAAGTCAATCAATGTATTTAATTAATATCTCGAAATAATGAGATAATATCTTGAAAAACTGAGATAGCAACATACATATTAATGAAAACAATATTGATGCCTTTTTTAAATGATTATTTTATGTGGCGGAAATGGGCTTCCACAGCATTGTGCATCCTGCACTCTTACAAATAAAGGTGCTATAAAGGGTTCTATGAGTGATGACGTAGAAGAACCACATTTGGTTCCAGAAAGAAACATTTTTGCTGAGAACTTGTAAAAACTGGTAAAGAACATTTACCTCATGAGATGTTTCTTTAAACCTTAAACCTTTAAACCTAAACCTTTAAACCTAAACAGCTTTTTCTGGAACCAAATGGGGTTCTTCTATGGTATCACTCAAAGAACCCCTTGCAGAACCTTTATTTTTAAGAGTGTGTGTAAAAATTGGTGTGTGGAAATTGGATTGGAGAACCAACGTTCCCATCTCATGCTTAAAAATGATGGTTCTACGAGGGTTCTTCAGTAAAGGAAATGGTTCAGTATAGAACCCTGAACATCTGAAGAACATTTTGCATGACTAAAGTGATTGATGGAATTTTTCCACTGCATGGAACCTACACGACTCGACTCGGCACGGCTCTTTTGCTTTTCCACTGGCCAAATCTGGTCCCTGGAACCGAGTACATTTTCAGTCCCAGCTCACTCTGGGTTCCAACCGTACAGAGTAGGTACTAAACGGTGATGTGTAAACCCTGCCGAACGCTGATTGGCCAGAGCCATTTTAATCACCACGAAATGCAGAGCTCATTCAAATCCAGCACAAACTGCTGCTTGTAAAATTTCCAGTGAAAACTGAACGTGCAACAAGTAAAACTGATCTGTCAGAACTGGGGCGCGGAGCTGTGTTCAGTGGAGATTCCTTTAAGAGACAGGGTTTTGTGATATCACCAGCTCCATTTAGTGGGGGAGCCCTGTCAGTGAGAAAGCAACAAGTTTTAAGCGTGTCGAGCCGTGTCGAGTCGAGTCGTGTAGAACTGGACCCATGCGGTGGAAAAGCACCTTAAAGTGTTCTTTGCATTATGAAGGGTTTCTTCAGATTGATGGAGAACGTGCTGTAGATCTAGCACCTTTTAGAATAAAAATAGTTGTTTCTAGGGTGCTAGATAGAACCATATGCAGAACATCCTTCATCAATATGAAGATCCACTTTCATCATACAAAAGGTCCTTCAGTCTACAAGACTACGAGAGAACGTGTATGGCACTCAGTCGAGTGTGTAATCAATACAACACTTGTCTAAGTTTAACCCAGGTTTAAACCTTGGGATTAGCTCCAAACAGCAGGTGAAGTTTGAATGATGCCGCACAGGAACAATAATCTAAAGAAGGCCACGCCCACTGAAGCACACAGCTCCTTTTTTCCGAGCTGCGGGCTCTTCCTGTTGAGTCCTGATTTGATTGGTTCATAAGCAAAGCCCAGAAAGTTGTGGAGCAGCGACATCTGCCGTTCATGTGTGGAATTACACGGTAGGAGTGGCGTCAATGAACAGAAGTCAGGGCTTCACGGAGCTGCGCTGTGATTGGTCCGATGAGAGGAGTAGCAGGAGATCTGTATTCCAAACAGAGTCTCTGTCACTTCCGTTAAGACCCGGAATATGAGCCCCTCGGATTGGTGAAAGAGCACGAGGCTGTGTGCCAGACCCAGGGGTCCCTAAAACAGCACAAATACCAGTTATATTATTTTACAATCAAGATTATCAATAATTATTAGGTCATACATTCTGATAAAAAATAATACTTGATTATAGATAATATATAATGCCTGGGTGTCAACCCAGTCACCACTTCTTTTCTAATGCAATTTCTGGGCAGCTCTACACACTTGCAGGAGAAATGGTAGCACAGGCTTCCAGTATCCATAGTTTCGGGTGCTGCACATCTCGTATCTTCACAGCATAGACAATTGCCTTTAGGTGACCCCAAAGATAAAAGTCTAAGGGGGTCAGATCGGGAGACCTTGGGGGCCATTCAACTGGCCCACGATGACCAATCCACTTTCCAGGAAACTGTTCATCTAGGAAGGCTCAGACCAGACACCTATAATGTGGTGGTGCACCATCTTGCTGGAAATACTCAGGGAACGTGCCAGCTTCAGTACATAAAGAGGGAAACACATCATCATGTAGCAATTTCACATATCCAGTGGCCTTGAGGCTTCCATTGATGAAGAATGGCCCCACTATCTTTGTACCCCATATACCACACCATACCATCAAGATGTGCAGCACCTGAAACTCTGGATACTGGAAGCCTGTGCTAGCATTTCTCCTGCGGTGTTGCTATCAGTGTGTGAAGAGTGGGAGAAGAGGGTTGCATTGACAATCCAACACAATGGGCCGCACTTTGAACACATTTTATAAGTGGTCAGAAACTTGTAAATAACTCATGAAAGAATAAAGTTACGAAGATAACTTTAACCTATAGGAGATATAAGTTAAAACCAAGCACACCATTGTTTTTCTTGTGAAATTCCATTAAGTTTGATGTGTCACATGACCCTCTTCCCATTGAAAAAACAAAAGCTGGATCCAAAATGGCCAACTTCAAAATGGCCGCCATGGTCACCACCCATCTTGAAAAGTTTCCCCCCTCCCATAAACTAATGTGCCACAAACAGGAAGTTAATAACACCAACCATTCCCATTTTATTAAGGTGTATCCTTATAAATGGCCCACCCTGTACATCTATAACATGAACCTAACTGGCCACATGAGGGCAGTACCACAGCATAAAACACTATAAATGGTCACCTGTAACATCAACCTACCACTTAAACTGCTATATATTAATTTCTCCAGCTAAACCCAAGTTCCAGAAATGTTGACCATATATGCAGATTATGGCCATAACAACATAACAGCACCATATAGTCATAGAGTAATGAGTACACTGGAGAGCAAATAGTCTCACTGAGGACACACCTGGCTAATTGCTAACCAGGCTATATGTATCAATTACAAACATAATTACATTACACACACAACACAACTTGTGAACAAATAGCAACTCAAACCACTGGAACAATACAGGTGACTAACAGAGCAACATTCAGCGGCCTACCGATAGGGTGCGCTCAAGTTCTGCTGCAACTGGGGTAATATGCTTCTTGTATTGCTGCTGTATCACTCGTTGAGAGTGCATGGACAATGCAAGGGCATGAACAGCGCTCTTAATTGGTCAGAGTTCAACCAAGGGCCTTTTGAACAACTGGTGTATGGATTTGGGATTGGGAATGACTGGCATACAGGATTAGGGAACACAAATAATAGCCTTGTAAAACGCTTGTGTACAGATTTGGGATTGGGAATCAATGGAATTTGGTTTGGGGGTCGTCTGTTCTGGCACTGAAACATACTTGTGTATGGATTTGGGTTTGGGAATCACTGGGATTTTAAACTGGGAAACTTTGGTAATAGCGTTGAGAAACACTGGTGTATGGATTTGAGATTGGGAATGACTTGCATATGGGATGAGGAAACACAGATATAGCTTTGTAAAACACTTGTGTATGATTTGGGAATCAATTAGGAATCATCAGTACTCGCATTGAGACAGGCTTGTGTATGGATTCGGGATTGGGAATAGCTGGATTTTGATATTGGGTGTCATCTGTTTTGGCACTGAAACATGTTTGTGTACAGATTTGTGATTGGGAATTACTGGAATTCGGGACTGGGTACTGACATTGGTTGAAACACTGCTATATAAATTTGGGATTGGGAATAGAATTAGGACACACTGGATTCTGACATTAAGATACAAATGTTTATGGATTTGGGATTGGAAAACACTGGGATATGGAATTAGGACATTTTAAGTACATTTAATCTTTGCTAAATTGATTTGGAAAATTAGGAAATATATTTGATTATTATGACGAATGCAAGACAATCGGTTTTGTATTAATTAGATATACCTAACCTGCGCATGCGCTTTCAGTACCCGGCCTGTGTGTGTGTGCTGTTCATTGGCCTGCTTCTTTTTCCTTATTCTCTCCCATTGGCTGGAGGGTTCTAGGCTGAATTTCCCTGACCAATCAGGTGCCAGGATGAGCTGTGCCCCCGCCCCCAGGTCCGGTGGTGTCAGGTCCTGGAGTGAGTTGGACTGACTTCACGGAGAAAAAGACGCTTTTATCCATTGCTGCGGAGACAGTAACAGGTGAGAACGAGAAAATATGACGGTATCCAGGGGAAATGAGTCGTTGTTGTGTTGCACAGGTCTTTGTTTTTGCGGCAGGACTGAGATTGAAAGCCGCAGCTGCCGTTTTCTCGAAGATAACAGAGTAGATAATTGGGATATGCAATGTTGCTTATTTAAAATAAGAATTAGAGACTAAACACAACGTATCTGGTGCAGTGTTTGGTGACTTGACCAGGGCACAGCAAGAATAGGCTGTTTGTCATTCGAATTTTCTAATCCACCTTAAATGGCTTCATTTGACAGCATTTAAGGTGGAAAGAGGAAACAAGGAATTAGAAACCCTACATTGACGTTGACATCGCATTTCTAACTTTATTACCAACGGATAAATGCAGTGTTATTGTGTACGTTAACGAAGTTCATAACCAGTTAGTTGTAGACACGATGTTTAACCCGTGTTTCACCTCATTGACTGTGACTACAATACATTTTTAACGCTTGCGTAAGTCTCAGACCATCTCCTCCTTGTTCTGCAGCTTAGGTCGGTTACTGTTATTCAGCTCCAACAGAAATGTCTTTATGTCGCTTTATCAATGTTAAAAGGCCATTTTCCAAATACAGATCAGTGTTGGGATGTAAACAATGTCATCCATTTTGGATATGAGGTGGATATATGGTCTTTAAAGTCGAGAAAAAATCAATAATATGCACTTGTCTGTGGTGATAAGGGAAAAATCACGTTTCTGTAACGGGTCTAAGTAACATTCGTAGCTTAATGCTTCTATTGGGCACTACTTTGCCTCAGAACGCACTGTGGATGGAAAAATCCCTCCGCTTTGTTTGGATCGTATCAGCTTCATATAGTTCACAAGGCTAGTTTTATTGTTTCTTAAATTACTCCGGTTTTTTGGCGTTACTGTGCCTTTAAGGCAGTCGAACCTCTCCCAGAAACACTATATTCTCAGCATTTAATGTTAACGGTGGTCTAATGCAGAGATATTTGAAGGTGGGTCCGCTCCAGGTCAGGAACACGGATTGATTGACCGCTGTGTGAAAGTGGTGTCTACGGTTTCGTTGTGAAACACGCACAGATCCAGTAGTTTATTGCCAGACCACACTGACCTGTTACACAACCTCCCTCTTCCTCGAGTAAGAGGAGAGAAAAATGCTGACTCACAGGACCTGCCACGTCCCGCCCTGAAAGTGCTTCATTCATTTACGGCCAAGGCTCACTCTCATTTCTTAATGGTCACAAACATTCAGTTTCAATGAACTCAGCAACTGTCCTTCGCTCTCTGTGTTTCACAAACAATGAAAGAATGGACCGATAGAAATGACAAAAACGCTGCTGACATATTTCTATAAAAAAATCTATATATATAGGAAGAGTGTGGTGTGTTCTCCCTGTGTCTGCGTGGGTTTCCTCCGGGTGACTGTCTGTGAGGAGTGTGGTGTGTTCTCCCTGTGTCTGCGTGGGTTTCCTCCGGGTGACTGTCTGTGAGGAGTGTGGTGTGTTCTCCCTGTGTCTGCATGGGTTTCCTCCGGGTGACTGTCTGTGAGGAGTGTGGTGTGTTCTCCCTGTGTCTGCGTGGGTTTCCTCCGGGTGACTGTCTGTGAGGAGTGTTGTGTGTTCTCCCTGTGTCTGTGTGGGTTTCCTCCGGGTGACTGTCTGTGAGGAGTGTGGTGTGTTCTCCCTGTGTCTGTGTGGGTTTCCTCCGGGTGACTGTCTGTGAGGAGTGTGGTGTGTTCTCCCTGTGTCTGCGTGGGTTTCCTCCGGGTGACTGTCTGTGAGGAGTGTGGTGTGTTCTCCCTGTGTCTGCGTGGGTTTCCTCCGGGTGACTGTCTGTGAGGAGTGTGGTGTGTTCTCCCTGTGTCCGCGTGGGTTTCCACTGGGTGCTCCGGTTTCCTCCCACAGTCCAAAAACACACGTTGGTAGGTGGATTGGCAACTCAAATGTCCATAGGTGTGAGTGTGTGTGTGTTGCCCTGTGAAGGACTGGTGCCCCCTCCAGGGTGTATTCCCGCCTTGCGCCCAATGACTCCAGGTAGGCTCTGGACCCACCGCGACCCTGAACCGGATAAGCAGTTACAGATAATGAATGAACGAGTGAATGAATAAACCACTAGGAACTGCATTTCGCTTCTGAGTGATCAATTAAAGTTTATTATTCTTTTTTAATTATAATTTTCAGCTGAATGTGAAGAATGTTTCTGGTGTCTCCTGTGAAGTCAGTGTGTGTGAATATGTGTTAATAATTATCCTCCAGGTTGCCAGGATGTTCCAGAAGATCAAGGCCGGCTCGGTGGTGGAGATGCAGGGGGATGAAATGACCAGGGTCATCTGGGAGCTCATTAAAGAGAAGCTCATCTTCCCTTACCTGGAGTTAGACCTGCACAGGTGAGAGATGCAGCCTCGCAGTAGGACGCACTCTTTATCACACACACACACACACACACACACACATTCGTCTCGTTTCCCTGTAGGGTCCCTAGGGTTTAAGGGTGATATTCAGGTTTAACTTGACGTACGCAGATTAGAGGGAGTATATCCTGTTGTTCTCGTTTTATTTATTAAAGCGAGACCTGGCCGTTCATCAGTCGTCCTTCCTTGTATCGCATTTGGCTTGTTCTAGCCACTGCACACCTGGAAAACCACACAAGACATGCGTTTTTGGCCTTCACAGATTGACCCTTGTTAATGTGGCTCAGGTCCTTGTGCTGAGCGTGTACCCATTTTACCTGCAGGTATGGGTCGTATTGATTTATTAATGCTAATATTACACAGTGCTGCTTCTCACTGCTTTCTCCAATCTGCTGCTAAGAAGGAGACCAACATCTTTTCTGGAATGCAGCATGCGTTCCTCAGGTACAGACAGGGACAGAGCTGCTGGACACATGTTCGCGGTGAGGACTGGGGGCATCAAGTGGTACTTAATGAGTTTTCAGATACAGAACGACGAGATAACTTCAGAATAAGTGTTGGAGGCGCTCTAAACTGATTTCTTGATCCGATTTCTTAGTCTGAGTGTGGCGTTTACATCACACTTGAACAATCAGATAACAGCAGAAATAGGATTAATACTGTATTAGTTAATTACATGTAAACGCACTCAATTCCTGCTGCTTACAACTTCAGCTTCAAGCCCTGACTGTTCACCCACTCCCTGATATAACCCCCCACCCCCGTTTTCAGGGGCCACTGTAGCCAGATCAGCACCTGTGAGTGGTTGCAATGTTGTGGCTGATGGGTGTGAGTTAATGTAATGGGGATTGACATTTGGACAGAAGGTAAAGGGCAGCTGGTGAGGGTTTACATGGGTTTGTCAGTTTGAAATGTGAAACATGCTTTTGTCATTGCCCAGAAGTGGACTTTGGGCTTGACCCGTCCTTGACAGTGAAGACACACACACACACACACACATATACACACGTGTGATGGATTGCCACAGTGCCTGTTCAGGGCATCAAACCAGCAACCTCTCGGCCCCAAACCTGCTTCTGTAACCTTTAGACCATAGCTGCTCCCTGTTCTCCAATCAGAAATGGCCCCTAAAATGTGTACGAATAGGTTTTAAAGCATTTATGTGTATTATATAAATGTTATTCAGAATACAAACATTCTTCCACTCTTTTGTCATTTTATAGTAACTGTTGTTTTACTGTGTCTGTGAGGAGTGTGGTGTGTTCTCCCTGTGTCTGTGTGGGTTTCCTCCGGGTGACTGTCTGTGAGGAGTGTGGTGTGTTCTCCCTGTGTCTGCGTGGGTTTCCTCCGGGTGACTGTCTGTGAGGAGTGTGGTGTGTTCTCCCTGTGTCTGTGTGGGTTTCCTCCGGGTGACTGTCTGTGAGGAGTGTGGTGTGTTCTCCCTGTGTCTGCGTGGGTTTCCTCTGGGTGACTGTCTGTGAGGAGTGTGGTGTGTTCTCCCTGTGTCTGCGTGGGTTTCCTCTGGGAGACTGTCTGTGAGGAGTGTGGTGTGTTTTCCCTGTGTCTGCGTGGGTTTCCTCTGGGAGACTGTCTGTGAGGAGTGTGGTGTGTTCTCCCTGTGTCTGCGTGGGTTTCCTCCGTGTGCTCTGCTTTCCTCTCATGGTCCAAGGTGTCCATATGTGTGAGTGAATGTGTGAGTGTGTGTTGCCCTACGAAGGACTGCCGACCCCTTCAGGGTGTGTTCCTGCCTTGCGCCCAGTTATTCCGGATACGCTCCGGACCCACCGCGACCCTGAACTGGATAAGAGTTTACGGACAATGAATGAATGAATAATAAAAATAATACCTAAAAATGAAGTATTAAAACGGAAATGTAGGATATGGGCCCTTAATGCTCTCATCATTTTCTCTTTAAATAACTGTAGTGTTACTTTAAAGTCGATAGGGGACACTTTCTGGACTTGACCTGATCGTGAACTGCCAAATGGTCAGCGTCATCCACCTGATAAAGGTATTGATGTGACAGTGGTGTACAGGATGTGGTCACTTTAAGAGTGTGATGTAAGGTTTTATGCCCCCTACTCCAAACCTTTGCTCTCCAGAGTGATACTGCCACGCTCACACACACACACACACACACACACACACACACACACACAATTACTGGGACATTCTGTTGTGTACTATGAACCTGTTCACGTCCTGTCTTCAACACTGTTGTTCTGTGTCCGTCTTGTGTCCACCTATCCCTGTAAACATTCCCAGGATTCACACCAGATGCTGGAACATTGCTGCAAGCATTTGATGGCAGCCATGAGAACATTTGAGTGAGTTCTGGAGGTACCGAATGGAGCTGGATTGTGCTTTATTACACCTTTCTAGCTGACACCTGACTTTGAATATGGCGACCTTAAGCTCATGTGCAGCTGCTCCAGAACCTTCTGTTTCACTCAGTTGCTTGCTGTAGAGATTACAAACCACCTGCGCACCTTAAAGTGGCTTAAAGGGTTCGTTAATTGTAAAGAGTGTCCACTCCTACTGTTTAAATATGTATTAAATGTAGATGGGACCCACCGTGGAGGGACAGGTGGACAGTCTAATCACCAGGTTAGACACGTCCTGCCTGAGGGACATTGCTGTACTCTCATGTTTAACCCATAATTTGCTGGGTTACGTTACTAACAAGGGTTTGTGCAGGTGTACGGCAGTAAATGGAGTCACTCTGGTTACTAAGCCTCCTGAAATAAATGCTGTTGTAATGAAGTTTCATCACCGCTGTGGCAATGGCCGCATAAAGCTCTTAACCCCACTCATCTAAGGGGCGGGGGAAGAGGGAGGAGGAGGAGGAACTGGGGGAAAGGTCACCATCAGAGCAACACAATAGACCCGCATGAGACTTTCAAGCGAAGCAAGAAGCTGAGCCACAGGAACATTTTTACTGCTTCTGCTGTAGACCTGGGCCATAAAAACACAAAATATATAGTAAAGTCATGTAAAAACAATATACCAACATAACCTTACAATACAGTATAATAACAGTAAAAAAGTAGTGTCACATATTATTATATAAACAATGAAAATACATAATAAAACACACTTTATATAGGGTTTCCTCCGGGTGACTGTCTGTGAGGAGTGTGGTGTGTTCTCCCTGTGTCTGTGTGGGTTTCCTCCGGGTGACTGTCTGTGAGGAGTGTGGTGTGTTCTCCCTGTGTCTGCGTGGGTTTCCTCCGGGTGACTGTCTGTGAGGAGTGTGGTGTGTTCTCCCTGTGTCTGTGTGGGTTTCCTTCGGGTGACTGTCTGTGAGGAGTGTGGTGTGTTCTCCCTGTGTCCGTGTGGGTTTCCTTCGGGTGACTGTCTGTGAGGAGTGTGGTGTGTTCTCCCTGTGTCTGCGTGGGTTTCCTCCGGGTGACTGTCTGTGAGGAATTTGGTGTGTTCTCTCTGTGTCTGTGTGGGTTTCCTCCAGGTGACTGTCTGTGAGAAGTGTGGTGTGTTCTCCCTGTGTCTGTGTGGGTTTCCTTCGGGTGACTGTCTGTGAGGAGTGTGGTGTGTTCTCCCTGTGTCTGTGTGGGTTTCCTCCAGGTGACTGTCTGTGAGGAGTGTGGTGTGTTCTCCCTGTGTCTGTGTGGGTTTCCTCCGGGTGACTGTCTGTGAGGAGTGTGGTGTGTTCTCCCTGTGTCTGTGTGGGTTTCCTCCAGGTGACTGTCTGTGAGGAGTGTGGTGTGTTCTCCCTGTGTCTGTGTGGGTTTCCTCCGGGTGACTGTCTGTGAGGAGTGTGGTGTGTTCTCCCTGTGTCTGTGTGGGTTTCCTTCGGGTGCTCTGGTTTCCTCCCACAGTCATTGGTAGGTGGATTGGTTCAAAAGTTTCAGTAGGCGTGATTGTCTTAGCGAATGTGTGAATATGCGAGTGTGTGTGTGTCGCCCTGTAAAGGACTGGCGCCCCCAGTGTGTATTCCCGCCTTGCGCCCGATGATTCCGGGTAGGCTCCGGACCCACCGCGACCCTGAACTGGCGCTTCCAGTGACTGAATGATAGAATAGAACATAAAAAAATTAAAATGCATAATAATATATCATAACATAATACATTACATTAGATGTAATAAGCGTTCATATACAGCCATATTCCCACATGCTTTATAAACCCTCCCTGAGGAGTAGAGGCTGTTAGAGCAGCGCTGAGGGGAACAGACTCCTGAAGGTTACGCTTCATTTCAGAGGAGAATGAGCTGAATGAGCCTCGGGTCTGATGTAGTGACTGTAGCTGCAGTGTGGGTCTCGATGTTGGACCAGGCCTCAGGAGAAAGAAGCTGTAAATTCTGGCTGGACCCGTGTTTTTCTGTTGTTTTCCATCATTTTTTTAAATACCCCCCGCAGCACTGCACCAGTGTGGTGCTGAATTATGACCCCCCTGCTGATATACTTCATTCTGAATCAGATACGTTCTCACAGCCGAGAGTTAATAATGCATATCTCTATATATCAGGCCTGGCTAGGTTTCAGAGGTCCTTATTTCTCTCAGTGACTGTTTAAGTGTCAGAAAACAGAGTGTGTGTTGGTCTCAGCCTTGTGAGGGTCATGTGAGGGGTTGTGGTTATGGCCGGTGAAGATCAGACCTGATACTCATGATTGTGTTGCGAAGTGATTACACATGTCCTGATGTGTCACAGTAATTATTTAATGCTTGTCCTTATGAAGTGTAACTCGTCTGTAAGTATTTATTCACTGTTTGAATTATCACAGAAACTCATCTCTAACTCGAGCTGTTTAGTTTTGTAGCGGTTTATTTCACTTTAAAAATGAGTCAGTGTGACCCACCTATGGTGCAGAAATAGAGCAACATCCTCATCACTTTCCATGTGTGTGTGTGAGAGAGAGAGGCCTGAGCCATTTCGTGCTGAGACACTTGGTTTGTTTCCCATTTGCGGAGCCAGGGCTATGTAAACACCTGACCTTTTTCCAGTGCAAATGGTGAAGAGACATTCTCTGCAAATAATTGGGAGAAAAGAATCATGAATCATAGCAAGTTGTTGTTATATGTGCCGAATCGTTGAGGTATCAATCCCTGTGCTGATGCTTCTTGCGGTCCTCTGTTGCTCCAGTTACGATCTGGGGATGGAGAACCGTGACGCGACGGAGGACCGTGTGACGGTGGAGGCTGCCGAGGCGGTGAGAAGGTACAACGTGGGGATCAAGTGCGCCACCATCACTCCGGACGAGAATCGCGTTGAGGAGTTCAAACTGAAGCAGATGTGGCGCTCGCCCAACGGAACCATCCGGAACATCCTCGGTGGAACCGTGTTCAGAGAGGCCATCATCTGCCAGAACATCCCACGCCTGGTCTCCGGCTGGGTGAAGCCCATCATCATTGGCAGACACGCCCACGGAGACCAGGTGAGTCCAGAGGACCACATTCCAACCTCCCGCCATGGCGTATCGGCCCTGAGACTGTTGTACGGTTATAAATGTTGCTTCTACCTTCAAAGATGCATCATCAGATGGGAACCTGTCTCTAATTGTCTCCAAACTGTCTCCAAATGGGGAATGGTTTGGGGGTGTAAGGGTTAATGGAGATTTCAGCGTTGCACACCAATAGGAAAACGCTCTTTTAGACCTATCACAGCAGTGATGGAGAAAGTAATTAGGAATATTTAGAGACTAGTTCTATCTTCTTTTAGCCACTAGATGTCACTATTGTCCTTTTTATTTTTGTTTGTTTTGATTTGGAGTGGTGCTGAATTCGTTTGGCCACTAGATGACACTGTTGTCCTATGTGAGACAGCTCTGTAAGATCCAGAATAAAGGCACTACTACTTTGAGTGATTTCATAGAAGAGCCACTTTTGGGTCCATAAAGAACCACGTTTGTTGATACGTTCAAACCGAGTGGTGGATATTTAAACCTTTAAAGGGTTCTTCAAACTCACATCTCATAAGAAAACACAGGTCTTTATGGAACCAGAAGTGCTTCCTCTATTTTAATTAAGATTTATTTAGCCCTCCACTAGAGCTTTTGCTGTTTCTCTATTGGTCGGTTCACACTGAACTCAGTGTACACCAGTTACATCTGTCAAATGTGTATGTTTGTTTTCTCTTGTGTCAGTACAAAGCCACAGACTTTGTCGTCCCTGGTCCTGGACGAGTGGAGATGACCTACACGCCGAAGGATGGAGGAGATCCCCTCAAGTTCGTGGTCCATAACTTTGAAGGTGAATCTCTAAACAACATCTGATGCTGACAACTTCCATGTGTGTCCTCTTCTGAACCGTGATTGTGAACAACGCAATGGAACCATCGTGAAGGGCGTATAAAGACAGTGGAGATTAGGGCTGGGCAATTAATCAAAAACGACATCCCAAACTTCTATTCGACATAATCTTGTCTATATCGAGTATATATAAGTTCTGTTATGTCCCCACTGTGTGTTAATGTACTGTCCCTTTAAAACCATGCTACCAAGCTGTAATCACGCGATTCTGCTGATGTCTGCCACATGGAAGCAACCTAAACCTTCCTCCCGTGAAGAACAGGCGCCCCCTCAAGGGTGTGTTCCCACCTTGCCCCCAGTGAATCTCAGATAGGCTCCGGACCCAACACAAACCAAGCAGTTACAGACAATGAATGAATGAATGAATGAATTATCCAGTTTGAAGCATCCTTATTGATCCATGGATTTATGGATTCTAGTTTATTGATGACTAAATGACAGTAGAAACACTGGTGAATTTGAAAACTGACAGCTGCAGGGTCTCGGGGTCCTGGGTTCGTCTTGGGTCACAGTCTGTGAGGAGTGACGTGAACACTAGTGTGTTGTTCGTATACAGAGTTCCAGACCTGCACTGGATTCCTCTTTTTGGCGGTGCAGTTTTCTTAGGTGTCCAGGTTGGACAGATGTTTTCTGGTCAGATGTGTCCTGACCCGCTGTTGCGTGATGCCGTGTAGACGGCTCTGGAGCCTGGGCTAGTGTTTGCCTTGTCAACATTGCAGTATATGGCCCTCTGTCCACAAAGATGGATGGTCTTTTGTGTGTGCGCCCCACCCCTCGGCGAGCAAATACTGAGCTGATTAAATAGCCATTTTTCATGGCGGTTTTGACCGGCGTCTGTAGAGTCCAGGAACCGAGTGATGCAAGTGAAACCTGTTGCTTTTGTGTTGTCAGAGTTAATGGTTAAGCACGGTATCGGACTGATCTTTGGGTTTTTAGATTCAGATTCATTCTGTACGAACAAATGCATGGGGTCAGTTAAGGTACACTGGCGGTTGTAAGACAATAAAGGCACTTTTCCACAGCAGGGTCCCTACTCTACTGGACTCTAATCTCTGTTTGGACCATGGTTGGTTTTCCACTACAATAGCTCCCCACCCCAAAATGTATCCGGTGATGTCGCAAAACACCATCTCTAACGGGAACAGTAGGCTTCGGAAATCACAACCGCGGCGGTGGTAACGTTTTGTTGTAGTTTGGGACTGAACACAGCTCCGTCATCAGTTCAGACAGATCAGTAGAGTTTGTTCCTTCCTTGTTGCAGCGTCCAGTTCTCGCTGGATTCTTTCGTCGGCCACCGATCCAAGGAGCGTTTGAACCTCTTCAAAAGACCGTGGCGTAATTTTACGAGCTGCCGTTGTGAGTCGAATAAAAACAAATGTGATCTCTGCTGTAGCTGGAGATTTTACAGAGTTAGTGCTGGTTGTCTGCATTGCATGGCGTGGAGTGGCGACTCTCTCTGGACAATCAGAGCTCTGCAAGGTTTACACGCCACAGTGTAGTCCCTACTCAGCTCACTTTGAACCACCTTCAAACTGAGTCTTGTATTCGAGAGAGAGAGAGAGAGAGAGAGAGAGAGAGAGAGAGAGAGAGAGAGAGAGAGAACAAACCTAAGGTATACAGGGAATATCAGTCTGGTAGAAATGATAGAAATAAATGGTGATGCTCCACTGAGCTGTAATAGTGAGAATAGAGCTTCTGTCGTAGCTACTCCAGGCTCAGCACTGCAGAAACTTCACTATGTAACTTTTTGAAGAGAGTAAGGAACGACACGCCTCCCTCTCCTTGCTCTTTGATTTCAGGACAGTGCTGTAAAATTGAATTACTCTGCAAATATCAGGGGAGCCCTCGAGCAAAAATACCAAATCTAACCTAGCGTTGCTTTAAAGTTTGTCTCACTTTTGTCTGACCGCAGCTGTTGTGTTTTTCCACAGGGACGGGTGGGGTTGCGTTAGGGATGTACAACACAGACAAGTCCATCCGGGACTTTGCCCACAGCTCCTTTCAGATGGCGCTGTCCAAAGGTTGGCCGCTCTTCCTCAGCACCAAGAACACCATCCTAAAGAAATATGACGGACGCTTCAAGGACATCTTCCAGGAGATCTACGAGAAGTGAGTAATAAACACATAACACGTAGGGAATATCCAACATAAAATCCAAATCCTCGCTCCTCACTGCTGTGTGCTCAGGGTCGGGGTGAACAGTGAGCGGCTCATTATCATTTAAAGGAACAGGTGCTGAAAGCTGCTATTACCTGTATAACTGAGGTTAACGTTCATTCTCTCTCTGTCTCGCTCTCTCTCTCTGTCTCGCTCTCTCTCTCTGTCTCGCTCTCTCTCTCTCTCTCTCTGTCTCTCTCTCTCTCTCTGTCTCTCTCTCTCTCTCTGTCTTTGTCTCTCTCTCTGTCTCTCTCTGTGTCTCTCTTTGCCTCTCTTTGCCTCTCTCTCTCTCTCTGTGTCTCTCTTTGCCTCTCTCTCTCTCTCTGTCTCTCTCTCTCTCTCTCTCTGTCTGTCTCTCTCTCTCTGTCTGTCTCTCTCTCTCTCTCTCTCTGTCTCGCTCTGTCTCTCTCTCTCTCTCTCTCTCTCTCTCTCTGTCTCGCTCTGTCTCTCTCTCTCTGTCTCTCTCTCTCTCTCTCTCTCTCTGTCTCTCTCTCTCTCTCTCTCTCTCTCTGTCTCTCTCTCTCTCTCTCTCTCTGTCTCTCTCTCTCTCTCTCTCTCTGTCTCTCTCTCTCTCTCTCTGTCTCTCTCTCTCTCTCTCTGTCTGTCTCCAGGGAATACAAGGCTCAGTTTGAAGCTAAGAACATCTACTATGAGCACAGACTGATAGATGACATGGTGGCCCAGGCCATGAAGTCAGAGGGAGGGTTTATCTGGGCCTGCAAGAACTACGACGGAGACGTCCAGTCCGATTCTGTGGCTCAGGGTCAGTCCCTCCTTCTTAGCTACACCAGCTGTTTTTCATGCTGGAGTTGATCTGATGTTGTTAAAGCAACACTAGGCAATATTTTATCGTAAAATTACATCTTCAAAATCATTGTGATGCTCCACTGAGCTCTAACAGGGAGAGTAGAGCCTCTATTGTTGCTGCTCTGTGCTCAACAAATCTTACCTACTGTTGCTTTAAGGATCGTAAAGGGTCAGCAGGTGAAGGGGGGTTCAAACATGTCTTGTCATCATCAGCAGTTCTAAAGGTTCTTGTGGTTTTACGGTTCTCAGGTTACGGTTCTCTGGGGCTGATGACCAGTGTGCTGATTTGTCCTGATGGGTGCACAGTGGAGGCCGAGGCTGCTCACGGCACGGTCACTCGCCACTTTCGCCAGCACCAGCAGGGCAAAGAGACTTCCACCAACCCTATTGGTCAGTCACACACACACACACACACACACACACACACACACACACCTGGTAGGTGTTCATACATTATACATAGGGTTTTTTTTATTGTTTTTTACCCGCTCACACACCCTCATTAATCTGTGCTCCCATCCCCAGCCTCCATCTTTGCGTGGACGCGGGGTCTGCTGCACCGAGCGCAGCTGGACAACAACTCTGAGCTGCGTGTGTTTGCGGAGGCGCTGGAGGCCGTCTGCGTCGAGACCATCGAGGCCGGCTTCATGACCAAGGACCTGGCCATCTGCATCAAGGGCCTGGCCAAGTGAGTCCTGCACACTCGCGTTCTGTACGGGGCATTGTTTTTTGTGGGGGGGTTAGTGTTCTCCTCCAAGCGTGTTGAGGGTGTGTTGTGTTAGTGTCTATGTAGTGCCACTTCACGTATCTCAAAAGCAGCTTCTCTTTGTTCTTCCCTCCGAGTTTGGAGGAGCAGAGTGTGTTCCTGCGTGTCTCTGTCCATGTGGAGAAGCCCTCACACGTGTCTCTGTGTCTCTCTCTGTCTCTCTGTGTCCAGTGTGCAGCGTTCCGACTACCTGAACACCTTCGAGTTCCTCGACAAACTGGCGGAAAACCTGAAGCTGAAGCTGCCGAGCCAGCCCAAACTCTGAAGCTGTGGACTCACGCCACACACAAAACAAATAATAATCAATTAAAAATCACCCACACAGATCTTTAACCCTCGTCAAATGCCAACAACGGTCAAGATCCTGGTCTTCCGCCGCTCCGGCTGCTGGCCAAACACAGGGGACTAGACTTTCACCACCAGGGGGCGCACTTTCAGGTGGAATAAAAGTGAACGTGCCTTTTTTGTAAAGGTTTAAAGGTGGTGTACACACAGTGCTCGCCCTTTTCACTGTTTTATCTCCACCGTTTGGTTACTACATTCATACTGTTCGTATCTGAAGCATTAAGCGGTCACTTTGCACTAGCACTTCCCCAGTAGTGAAGATGGACATGTTGTGTGTGTCTCAGCCCGTCTCTGTCAGGGTACTTGAACACTTGTTGCCTTATATGTCTGTCTGTGATGTCACTGCTCCTAATGACCCGTCCATTCAGTAGTGAAACTACTGCTAATGCTCTACACACTTTTCATGAAGTACGTCAAGTTTTACAGAGGTTTTTAGACACGTGTTTAACTCGTCGCTGTGTATCTCCAGCTAATAAACATAAGTGGGACCATGACTTCAGACTTGTGCCTG
The DNA here is from genome assembly GCF_029633855.1 of Hoplias malabaricus. Classification (NCBI taxonomy): domain Eukaryota; kingdom Metazoa; phylum Chordata; class Actinopteri; order Characiformes; family Erythrinidae; genus Hoplias; species Hoplias malabaricus. Next base: position 9,249,737 of record NC_089811.1, read on the forward strand.
ATTCACTTACACCATCAGCCAAAACATTAAAAATACCTTGTTGTTTCTACGCTCAGTGTGGATCAGACACAGCAGTGCTGCTGGAGTTTAAAGCCTTTAGTGTCACTGCTGGACTGAGAATAGTTCACCAACCAAAACATCCAGAACACAGCGTCATGTGTCCAATGATGACCCACTAGAGGAAGAACAACAGATGAGGTCTACAAGGTAGACCAATGAGGTAGGACGGTCTAACAGGGTGCACAGTGAGTGGACACTGTGTTTGACAACTCCAGCAGCAGCTGCTGTGTCTGACCCACTTGTACCAGTACAACACACACTAAACACACGGCTCTGTGGGAGTTCTGAGCACAGAAGAACAAGTATACAAAGCAACAGATGGACTATAGTCTGTAATTGCAGAGCTACACAGTAGGATTTCTAATGTCCCTGCAACCATTGGGAATACATGCGGTGTCTTATTTCCTTGAGCTCACAGTCTAGGTTAGATCACTACACACACACACACACACAGTATTTGCCCAAGTGGGGTCTGAAATCAAAAGGCAGGGGTCCTGACAGTCCAAAATGAGGTAGACCCTGCTGACAGCTGTACCCACATACTCTCCTCTGAGGATCCTTGACGTGATTAGACACCGGCGCCGACAGAGGCATGCTGGGTAATCCCAGGGACAGAGAGGAGCAGGGATGGTGGTGGATCTATGGATGAACGCCAGGAGCTGGAGGGAAATATTGAAGCCCTCAGGCCTCAACTATTGTCCTGAGCAAATTGGATTCTTCCCATAAGAATGGAAACTCATTCTCAAGTCTGTGTCTCCGCTGTGGTACGATGTTATTAAAATGAAATGGAAAGTCAGTGACACCTGCTGTGAGGATGGGACACAGTTCTCTATCAGAGCAAGTGGCTGGACAGGTGAGTGTATGCCTTCCTACAAAGAACAGGCAGCTTTTAGTGTAGAACTGAAGTCCTTCACAGGGCGACACACACTCACATTCACTCACACCTACCTACTAACTACAAACGTGTTATTGTTTTTTTGTATCGTGGGAGGAAACCCAGGCAGATACTGAGAGAACACACCAAACTCCTTAAAGAAAAATCACAGCCCCAGGACCCTTGCCGCCCTGATTAATAATTAATTTGCAATAAATCTAGAGAAGTGCACATTGCTTTTTCTAAGGTGTTTCTTTATGGTTTTCTTTATGGAAATTGTGTTGCTAAAGTGGCCCAGGTGGTGGGTGTTGCTATGATACTTCAGGTGCCATAGAACATAAGGTGTCACACAAGGTTGTTATTTTAGGTGGTTACTAAGTTGCTTTAGATAGTTGCTATGGTGATGGCTGTGTTATTTCAGTTGCTTAGTGGTTACTAAGTTGTTCTAGATGGTTTCTAAGTTGGTTTAGTTGGTTGCTAGGACTGTTGCTAAGGTGTTTCTTGTGTCAACTAAGATGTCCCAGGTGCCTTCTATAGCAGTAACTATGGTATTTTGTGTGGTTGCCATGGGGATCACTATGATATTTCAGGTGGTTGCTAAAGTGTTTCATGTTATATGTCCAAACATTTGTAGACATCCAGTCTAAGCTATGGTGCACACAGACCATCTGAGCTTAAGGACTCCACAACTTATGCCACACCTAGAGGGGGGTAAAACAGGCCAAAATACCCCCAAGATCCAGAGCTCCCTGACATTACAAAAACAAAACATAATATCCTTATTTTTTATATTTTGCATTACTTTCAGATCTCTCTCTCTCTCTCTCTCTCTCTCTGTCTCTCTCTCTGTGTGGTTTCCATGGGGACAGTAGAGACCCTCTCCTCTTCAAAAGCGAGGGAGCAGAGGTAGGGACCCTTTTGTGTTGGAGAGGAGAGCGCGGAACAACACTGAGCAGATGAAAGCCCTGCCATCCTTAAACCCAATCATAATTTAGTCATCAGTGCAGGGGGACGTAATCAAAACAGAGAGAGAGCACGAACAAAACAGGGAGATGGGGAATAAAGAAGAGAGAGAGAAGAAGAGAAAAAGGTGAGTGGCTCAGGTTGAGAGAGAAGAAGAGAAATAGAGAGAGGAAGAGAGAAAGAGAAGAGGGGTTGAGGTCGAGAGTGTGAGAAGGGGTTTCGAGGAAAAAGAAAGGGACATGGGTTCAGATTCAGAGAAATAAAGAAGAACAATAATAAGCCGAATAGAGCCTCTGTCATTGCTCTGGGCTCAGCTCTGCAGAAACTGCACTCTGCAGCTTTTAGAGGAGGGTAGGAAACTACCCTCCCCTCTACCCCTAACCATTGAGTTCAGTAGTGCTCTGAAAATGAATTACACTAGGAGCAAAATAACAAAATCTTACCTAGTGTTCCTTTAAAGCCCCAGGTGTCCTCATACTTTTGGTGAAACTGTGTAGTGCATTACTGTGGGTGTCAGAGTTGGGCTTTTAACCTGAATCCCGGGGTCAACCGGTGGGGTGCATAAACCAAACCACAGCTGCATTTCTTTACCCATAATCCCATATTAGCATTGAGGCCCTTGACCCCTCCTTTTTGGGGGTGGTCCCCTTTCCCTAGTGCTCCTCCTACTCTCTCTTCTCATTTCCAAATGAGCCTCTGAGTCCATTAACGGACTCTGAGGGATGAGAGGGATGAGAAGAACGCAAGATATTTGGGGGGGGGATTTGGGTCAGGCGCAATACGGCGTTGGTTGGTTTCCAGCTGGGGCTCGTCTCGCCATTATACCCCAAACAATGGCCGAGAGAGGAACTTATTTGAGGCCATTAGCTGGGGCCTCTACGTCCTTCATTAGAGGAGCCTCTCTTTCTCTTTTTTTACAGACAATGAGTGCTTAGAAATGTGTGTGTGTGTGGAGTGGGGGGTGCTGGGGGGATTTTTGGGTCCGGGGTGTGTGTGTGTGTGTGTGTGGGGTGGTGGGGGTGCTGTAGCAGGGGTTGTAGTGCGCAGGTTTAAACGAATCCCCCTCATAATTACTGTATTTCTACACTGGGGCCTGAAAGAGACTTGAATAATGTTTCTTTTTCTGCAAGGGACCAGGACAATGGACACAGGGGCAAGCGTCAAGCACCGCTGCCCCGGCCTATTAGCCAACAATCTCTGTCCACCCTCCTGACCCCCCACCTAAAAACCCCCTCCAGTTCCACATGTCTCTGCCTGAAAAGTGTCCCAACCATAACCAGAAAAATGTATACACTGGCCACCCAGCATGACCCCACTTACGCAACAGTTTCTTCATCAAAATTAGTGCGCACTGTGGTCTGGAAGCTACTGGGTGACCAGCAAAAACATTCCAAATCAGTAAAAACCTCTCATAGCTGAATCCTAAATCAAACAAATCCTAAATCCTCACAGCAATGTCCTGATCCTGATGTGGCTTAATACAATCAAATCCACATAGCAATGATCCAAAGCAATGTGAGTAAACAAATAAGTGGTTTTAAAGTTTTGGCTGATTGGTGAATATACACCATGTGGCCAAAAGGACACCTTGCAGAGTTTCTTGTAACATGAAGTGTTGTCTTTTTGCCATGTGTACTGCAGTAAGGGCATCTGATTTTCTACAAGGTTAGCATTTTGCACTGCAACATTTCTGTGAGGATTTGATTACACTCAGCCTCAAGCTCATCAGCCTATTGGCGTAGCAGGATTAATTGTGCCTCACTCTAACTCTTTCCAAGTAAATACTAATCTGAGAAAGGCTTGAAGCTAAAAGCTGTAACATTGATGATTTGATAGCCTTCATCCATTCAGGCTTTTATGTAATATCCAAAAATATTCATAATTGTTGTTGTCTCTATGGATTTTACAAGTTGTTTACTAGTCACCACCTTAAAACTCGTCCACTTTAAGGTGGTAACTTGTGCTTTGGGGGATATTTAAAGTGCATTAAAACCAAAATCCACCAGAAAATGTTAATAAATGCCGGAGTGGAACCTCTCTGCTGTGGCTTCTGTTTCCTCTGGCTGGTCCTGAATGTGACAGTTTGTAAACAGATTCAGGTGAGTCATTATTTATTACTGAATTTAAGCACTTCAGCGGCACAAAAAACACTGTATCTCGCCGATGTATAAAGGGTAGACACCTCTGGGTCGTTTCGGGAGAGTGACAGTGTCTAATTTGTGCCCAAGTGATGCAAGTGTCGATGTTCAAGGATGTTCGTGACATCCAAGGCTAAGCGGCTAGCGTTAGCTCGAATGTTTTGGTTATGATTATTATAGAGTATGTATATAAGCTAGCTACATAGACCAGAAGGTCGCTTGGGTTAACGTTAAAGCTGTTTATTAACACCGCTTTGTCGTTTAAACGCTTTGTATCAAGCTGGAGCTGGCTTTTTTTTTTAACTCTCCGTTCCACCTTAAACAGTGCAGCAGTTAATGTTGCTGCCCACGGCGCTGGAATAGAACTGCTGCACCAGTTAAGGTGGAACGGAGAGTTCAAATTAAAGCAGGCGAAATTGAATGCAGGTGTTGCTGGTGTTTTAGTTACGCTGTTATTACTGTATAAATAAATAAATAATCCTAATGTAATAAAAAAAACTAATATAATTTGCAAAAGTTTAAAAAGCAGGAGGAATTTGTTCCATTTTTATTTCTTCATGTTTAATATACACATGGATAACGGGATATTTTAACGTCATGTTTTTGTAACATACACCTAACCTTTTGTTAAATGTTATTTAGCCTTATAATAACGTATAGTCCGATTTTAAAACCTACAAACTTGACATAAAAACAGTTTTTTCTGTTTACAAACCAATTATTAATTAATCAAACAAATAAACAATAATAATCTATTAATACTGACTTCTTGTCACATAAACCTGTTTATTTTGTGACGTGTATTCGCTGCTTTTGGAACTTGAGAAGTTGTAGAAGCACCTATTTGCTCTAACACTAAAATGACCTTGTTTCTTTTTATCAACTCCACTGACAATACGGTCTGTTGCTCTGAATACTGTGTTAGTCCCATTTGACAGTTTTCCAATGATCAGGACCCCCACAGCACTGCAGCGACACTGATGTGGTGGTGGGATATTAAAACATGAGATGAAGGTCTAGAAGAAGTTATCCTAAAGATTTTATACTGTATTTGGTTGTTTTGTTCTGTAACATCACCAGACTGTACAGACTTTCTTTGTGCGCTGCCCTGCTCTGTCAGTGCCTGCTCTGGCGAGTGGTGGTGCCTGCTGTGAGGAGGCTAAAAATAGAAAGCCTGCATCTCTTGTCAGATTGGCTCATCATTTAGGGAAGGTCAGAACAGGGCTACATTGTGTCTAACACTTACAAACCTGGGGGCTGTTTAGAGCCAGGAAATCTGTCTTACGAGCTGTTGTTAAATGCTGTTAATGCAAGGACAGGTTTGGTTGCCAAGATGTTATTTGGCAGTGGTCCTCAGTAGCTGGCATCTGTGTCCCTTAGTGCTAACTTGCTGAGGTATTTATTTGGTAGAATGATTGAATGTTTCCCTTCCTAGTGAAGCAGAGTCATTATTTCAGTAAGAACGCAGCAAATTCCTGATCTCCGGAGCCCATCCCATGTCCATTAATCCACATCCAACCCCAGGGATGCTGAGTATGCCATCCCGGCATTGGCCAGAGGTGATGTAATGCTTTCTAAATAATGCATGGCCGTAAGAAAGTGAAAGACCCTGAGTCAGAGAGCAAAAGGCAGAGGAAATGGATGTCTGAGTGGGAGCGAGACTAAGAGGCAGGCAGCATCACATGGAAAGAAACAGAAACAAATAGTTGCTCCAGTGAGAAACCAGAGAACCCCACCCGTGGTCAGCATAGTGCAAAGACAGGATCTGCCGGTATGACCATGGTCAGCTCAGGTAAAGTGTGTATTCTCTGTCAGTTTTGGGGTGTATCTTGGCTTTTTGAAGGGGCTGAATGCTGAAGGATGAGCTAGGTGACATTGAATCTGCATGCAAAGCCTTTTGTTAGCCTCTCAGTGACAGACAAACATGATTTCAAGGGGACAGCCTTGAGAAGATTGGGCTCAGTGTGGGTGGAAATGTGGACTTGTTAGAGTCGAAGCAAACTAAAAACGGGGGGGGGGGGGGGGGGTTGGGGGGGCGTAGAGTTTTAGAGGTATCCTACCCTTGTTAGTGTCCTTGCTTCAGATGTTTTATAAGTTGACCGCAGACCTTTATTCATTCATTTATTCATTGTCTGTAAGCACTTATCCACTTCAGGGCCGCGGTTGGTTCGGAGTGTACCTGGAATCACTGGGTGGTAATAGACCTTAGAGGGGGCGGCAGTTCTTCTCAGGGCGACACACACTCACTCACACCCGGAGGAAACCCACACAGATACAAGGAGAACAACGACCACAGACAGTTATTCTTAATATAGATCAAATGTGGCCCTCCAAAACCAGCATCTTGTATGTTAGACCTGCCATGTTTTATCATTCCGTTGTTAGTGATATAGTCCAGTTTTTCTATTCTTGCATTATTCTGACGTGCTAATGTTTTACCTCTCTTGATTCAGAATGCAGATGCCTTGGGGAACCATTACAGCCTCCTCATTTGAGTGATCTACTTAACTTCCGGGAATCTCTGAACGTGGATGTACCGCTTCAGCGAAACCATGATTGCACTTGAAGAATGCCAGCCATGTTTAGCCCTCCAGCCTTTTTTAGCCTAGCCCAGACAGCCATGGCTGGCACTGGAAGCAGTGCCTCTTCAGGGGTCTGATTAACGGCATCGTTGTTAAAGAGCTCTTGTTTGTCCTGGAAGGGTTTCTCGCCTTCGAGGGCCATCCGTTTTGCCAGGCTTCCTCTTGGCCCCAGACAGCAGATGTTCCATCTGTGTTGCCTTGAGGCCTCTGGATCCTTTCCTTCTCGGGCTCCAGCATTTAAGCATTTAAGGAACCCGTCTGCATCCTCTGCCCCTCTGCCTCCTCCTCTCTGGTGTGGAGCTGATGGAGGGCTTGGAGGTTGAGGACATCAGTCCGGCCCTTGAGGCCACGGAGGACTACTTGCACTGCCTGGATGGCAATCGAGAGGATGGAGAAGTGAGGCCAACCAAATTGAAAGATGTCTCGACACTGGACAAGTTGAACTCCAGTGGGGTTTGGGGTTTACTTACTGGAGAACAGCCGGAGATATCGCCCCGTAACTTGGCTTGGGCCGAACAGAACTCCTTCGGCGTGCTTGGCCTAAGACATGGGAAGAGGAACCGAGCTCGGTCTACGAATGATTTGGCAGCTCATGCCAAGGAAAACAACTCCACAAGCTCCTCCGGTGGAGGATTCAAGCGGGGGCACAACAGATCACGCTCGGACGTCAACTACCAGACCTTCACAGATAACAGCGTGCCTGCCGTCGACAAGAACACACTCATGGCGTTAAATGGCCAAAGGGAAGGTAAGGATTTGGTGGATTTGTCTCCTTCACATGATTTGGGTCCACCAACCTATTGTAGATAACAGCAGATTGTAAGCTCTGTTTATCTTGGCTTCTGCCATTCCTTTTTACCCCTCATTATTGCTCTAAAGATTGTCTCCCCATCCTCTGCATTTTGTTTCATCTGCTAGGCTTGGATGATTATGTAGATTTACGCAAGGATTACCCCAATAAACCATAATATCCCACTCGTTACAGGGCCTTTTGTCTACTTCAGGCAGGTGAGCCCTTTACTGCAGCCTATGTGAGCTCATTCTACATAAAACAGTTATTTAAAAAAATGGAAAATAAGTTTAATTCATGAGTTAAATGTTAAAATTGTTTACTATGAACAGAAGAAGAGAAAACCTCACCCCCTTACTTCAGTCCCAAACTGGACACCACTCTGTTACAGAATAGATGTTTAAACTGGCAACGTAGACGATTCTGGTCATTTACTGTTCTCACAACAAAACAAACTCTCTCTAATGTTTGTTTTTATTCAGAGGCTCTGCATCTTTTAAGGTGGAATGGTGAATTTGAGTAAGAAGCGACTGTACCTTGTTGGTTGAAATGTAACTTGTCTGTAATTTTTATTCACTATTTCAATTACATATGGCGTCCTGAATTTGGAGTCGTTTCCATCTTAAGTAATGTAACTGTAACAGCAGAAGTAATGTAATATTACCTATCTGTGGAGCAGGAACAGAGCAACATCCTCGTCTACTAATGCCTATCAATATTCGGAGCCTCTCCACTGTCCATATGCCTGTAGATGCCATTTCTAGGCCGTGGCAGAGTGAGAGAGAGAGAGGCAGACCGACAGAGAGAGACTACATGAGCCAGTTTGGACAGAGACGCTTAGTCTGTTTCCCTATTTACCAAGCTGGGGCTATGTACAAACACCGGAGCTTTTTACCAGCGCAGACAGAGAGGCAAATGACGAGGAACCATTATCATATTTCATAAGTGTATTGGATTAAAATGTAATAAAGTCTTTTTTTATTATTGTGTGGAGTCCTGCTGTTTTTGTCCCAGGTGAAATTGGGGATGGATTGAATGCTAGAAGAGGTCTGAGTTGATTAGGGCTGATTAGCGCTTTCACTCAGATGAGTGCCTGGATTTGGCGTGTGCACATGTTTGTTTGTTGTGTCTATTTGTTTGGGCCAGGCCGTAAATCTCAATTTGAAAGAGATCCTCGACAAAGAAGGTAATAGTAGGATAATGCAATTCTGTGACAAAATGGGCACAATACTGTGAAAGAGTGAGTCCCAATTACCCCTGATATTAAGAGGATTAGCATACGAGTGAAAAGGCATTAGTCGGCCCAAGGCAAGGCGGGGACGGCAGCCTGGACCACGGCAGCGTCCTTTTTCAGCACCGCTGACTGTTTGGGTCTCCGTGTTCATTAAGGTAATTGCGCGGTATGGGGTAGTTTGCCGTTGATCCCAGCAATGTCACCTTTGCTCGGGTGTTTGATTGGTTTAAACCTGTGCTCACTCACTCGATTCACAATTGATTAATTGAGACCCTCTGAGAAAACCCAGACTTGTGTTGTTCAGCGTGCTCTGTTACACCTGCCTGCGAGTGCTTGTCGCTTCTCATTCTGGAATTGACATCGTCTAGACCGGCGAGTTGCTGAATGGTCGTCTTAGTGTATCAGGGGAACGAGAAAGAAGGTAAAATGAATTGCACGGTACAATGCCCCTCCTTCCCCAGTGACTCCAGCCAAACAGAGCCAGCCGTCTGCAGGACATTCCAACATTTGCATTTCCTACTTTAGAACCTAATGTTGATGGATTTGTTGATTGCAGTGGTGGGGGAAATACAGCCTCCTGGGTTTCTTGGTTTCTTCTTAGAGCTTCCTATAGAATATGTCTAGAGATAATGTCCTATTTCTTTCATATTAGAAGCATTAGTTTGGATATTTTCAATGTTGGATAAAACTAAATATGAATTTAGTGCTTATTTACATTTGAAAACAGTGAGAATTTTGCCTAAGCCCTATGTTTATAACCCTGAGGAGGCCAGGAGTCTGGTCAAGTCAGCAGGTGGGATTTTAAGGGTGTATATATTTTGAATTTTTTGCTAATCACACAATGGATGACTGTTTGCAGCGACAATTTCAGGCCCTGCCTTGGCCCCACGTACTTAGCAGACGTTAAGTGCGGTTGTGGCTACAAAGCCACAGATGCCACATATTCAGCCAAACACTGAACAGCAAACATTAGCCTGCCAGTTCCATCATAGTGTCTGTGCTAGATAGAGATGGGCAGTATCCACATTTTTCTGTCATACCGTCTCAAAATATTATCACAGTCTATGGTATTATCATGGGGGTGGGTGGCACACTGTCTGGCTGTGTGAGCCCCATATCTATGAGTGTGGGTCAAATGAAGGGTTTTCGGCACTGTGCAGTTCAGCTCAGCACAGCCCGACAGTGCACAACAATGTGTTTATAATTGCTGGTGCTGGAGGAACAGACATGTTTGAAAATAAGTGAAATAAGACTGTTCTACACTGTTTAGACAGGCACTTGTGGTTTAGCACACCACAGCTGAAGATTTTCCAGCAAACGGAGGCTCAAATCACACTCATTTAGAGATAAAGCCTCATACCTCGAGTGAAAGCTCTTCTGAGTATTTTGTTTGTTTTCAGCTTCATTTCTCTCTCTTTTAACACAAACCCAGCGCTAAACTCACAGCTGTGGTGAGCTACTGGGCTTGGGTTTTTTTTCCCCCCACTTATTTTCAGAGTGTGACATCAGCGCCCACAGCTCCCCCTCCCTGTAGCTCCCATAAATGCACGTAAATTTACTTTATGGCCAGAAATTTGACACATCACACACACGTCATGAATAACGCCCTCGTTTTGAGATGCCATCCACAATATTAAGTAGCGTGGTATACGGTGCTGTACCAGTAATTATAGAAATCAGGGGAAGGGGGAACACTGTACTTTGTAGCTGCTTTATTAAATGGACCCCATTAAACCTAAATATAACGTGTTTTCTGATTAATTTTTACTGAGTTTATGGACTTCAACAAACCTCCTATATCTGAGAATAAACAGCTCAGTTCGTCCTTTAAGTTCTAAGTGGTCATTACAGAAGTCCTCTTATGGGAAGGTGAAACAGATGGAGCTCTATTATGATTGGCTCGGTGTAACCGGGAGTTAATGTTTATGTTCTGTGTCTCAGTTTGAGCTGAAAGCCCACTTGCTGTTCGTCCAGTTTCCCCCCGATATAAACTGCCCCAAGATTATAACCCTCAGTTTAAAACCACCTTTATCATCTCATGGGTCTGATTACAGCCCTCGGGGTGCCGTGCCGTGCCGTGGGCCTGTGCCGTGTTGGTGGTTTAACAGGGAATCAGTTCTGATTACGGGTTGTGTGCTGCTTTTAGACGGAGGATTGTGTCAGGCGTAGAGTAATTGAACAAAGCAGGACGTGGAACTCCACCTAATTGTGATCTAGTAGCCCTCAAGCAGGACGCAGTCGATCTGACAGCAACACAATGGAGCATGCTCTTGCTCATTTGCATGTTTATTGGGCCTCTGCTGACACAATTAATTACAGGAGCTACACAAGATTATCAATCAGCGTTTTTCAGGAGCAGGAACATTGATCCTGCTCTGGTTTATTTAAATTTTGGCCTTAGGCATTGAAATAGAGTTGTAGTTGTGTCTGTTGTAGTCTGCTCATCTGTTATGATTTATGTTACAATTTAAAGGAATGCTATGTAATATTTTTGCCTTATAATTACATAATTATAATGCTTCATTGACCTGTAATAGAGACAATAGAGCCTTTGTTGTTGCTAGTCTGGGCTCAGCACTGCAGAAAATGCACTGTGTAACTTTTGTAGGAGGGTAGTAATCACTCTCCACATTGATTTCAGTACAGTGCTGTAAAAATTGTTAACACTAGGGGGAGCCCCAGGAGCAAAAAGTAAACAAAAACAAAATGTACCGATTGTTCCTTTAACGTCTATAAAATTGAAACCAGCCTCTTGCTAATGCTTCTTGAAGTGGGGGAATGTTTGAAAAGCTATGAGCATTTTATACATTCCGTGTTCAGTGCGTGTGCTCATTAATGTTGAGTCTGGAGCCCACCAACCCACACATGGTGAAACAAGACCACCCAGTCAGTTTTCTGTGCGCTGCGTCAGAAAACAAGGCCAATCCCAGTCTGGAACCTGGCTCTGAGGTCTAGGTTTGATGAGCTCTGGTGTAAAGTCTACTGTCCACAGTCTAACCTAAGACTGGTGTGTGCCACTGGTTTGGCACCAAATGATTTGACCTGACTCTGTAGTACTGATGTAATTTGGTCAGTACCCTTTCAAAGAACCGGACCCACCCTTGATCCCAGCAAAATATTGTAGAAAAGACAGTGGAAAGACAATTTTTCTAGAAATAAATGTATAAAAAAGTCTGTATTTGGTTGAAAAGTCTTGGGGTAAATTGGGAGCAAAGACAGACCAAACACAGCCCAAATTTCAGCATCTGTTTTTGAGCTACGTACACGTCATGACAGACGGGTTTTAGGCTAAAAAACAACCTCCATACAGTATCTGGTGTTGTCAAACTTCTTTCAGCAGTTTGCAGAGGTCTTGCCGACCGTCGCAGAGGCGGTTTGTTAATTGAGTCATGTCAGCGCGCCTCACTTCTTCTCTAGTGTGAAATTAATAATGACCCTTTGCAGAGCCGTAAATCTGCCGTTCCTTTTGAAGCCCCTAGAGAGGGAAGCCCCACAACCTCCAGGATTGTTCTTCCAGGAGAGCCAAGCACAGCTGCCCTCCTGGCACCCGCTGATGAACCCTTAACTGACCCGAATTAGCCCAGCCCACGGTGCGCTGGGTTTATTAGCCTCAGAGGGGAGGGAGCTGCCCGTTATGTGTGCTGTGGTTGTGGAACTTCCAGTTTAGGCCTGTCGTATTAGAGATAAGTCCCAAGAACAACATTGGTGCCGTTGCTTTTAAACAGCCTTCAGATTGACCCATGTCCGGGAGCTTCTGGTGCCAGCTCTGAACACCAGGCGTGATCTGCTGAGCAGGGGGGAACCCTGTCTGGGAAGTGTAGGGAAGAAGGGTGGTGTGGAAGGCTGAGAGAGAGGGTGAGAGGGAGGAAAGGAGATAACAGAGAGGCGCTGTGTGAAAGAAGCAGCAGACAGAGGAAGGGCTGAAAAGGAGTGACCCAGATTAGGGGTCGCACTCTGCCGTTCTGTTTGCACAGTGCTCCTGCAAACAATGATGTTTCTTCCTGCTGAGGTCATGGGGAAGTCTTGCGAGGGGTGCTTTTGCAAAGGCTCCACAAGCTGCGTAGCCAAATATCATCAGTCAGCAGTGTGAGCATCTGGGTTCATCAGTGATATATCTTTTGCTACCTTCAAATCCTATCAAAGTCAAGAGTTTCTGGGCTTCCTGCCTTATGAGGGATGTGTGCAACAGCCAGAGTCAGCTGTGAGAGACATTTGGACATTATGTCCTTGTAGGACTAGGGTTCTCATTGGGATGATGTGGATGTTGATAAGTAATTAACAGGGCAGCGCTTGCTTAAATGTTAATGAAGCAACCTTGGGATGGAAGGGTTAACAGTTCGATCCCTAGGACCCACAGGGAAAATGGGAATTGGGGAGTGAGGGAACAGAACTTTTTCCTCTCTCAACATCCATGAGAGAGTGAGAGGGAGAACAAATGTGAAGTTTGAAAGAGCGCAGTGTTGAATTAGACATATTTTGATAAAGGCCCTTGTTCATTAAAATGTGAATCTGGAGCCCACCAAACCACACACTGTGAAACAAGACCACCCAGTCAGTTTACTGTGTGTTACCTGGGCCAGAAATAGCAGGATATAATGAGCCGTTCTGAACCGAGCGAAAATGGCTAAAGAACTTCTGCTCCTCGCTCCTCACTGCTGTGTGCTCGGGGTCGGGGTAAACAACGAGCGGCTCGTTATCATTTAAAGGAACAGGCGCTGGAAGCAGGCGTTCTGAACAGGGCTGATTAGATAGGGGGAGAACGCTGCTGTGAGGCTTATGGGGTTTTCTTCATTCTGGTTGACAGATCTGGTCACTAATCACTGCCTAATGAATGTTTTTGTTTCCCCAGCCAACAAAGAGAGCAGCCCCAGCCTGGTGAAGCAGGGGATTCTGGAGCAGAGAGAGGGTCCTTGGGGTCGCTGGAGCACCTGCCACGTGGAGCTCACTCCCTGTGAACTGCGCCTTTATAGCCTGGACAGCAGCGGTAACAGACAGCTGTGTGCTGCCCTCTCTCTGTCACACTGCCAGGGTGTCGGAGCTTCTCAGCCTCAGGATGGCCGGGTTTTTCAGGCGCTTTTCTTCAACAGCACGCGGCTGCAGTTACGCGCCTCCTGCAAGTGGGAGGCGCTGGAGTGGCGGCGTCTCCTCTGGGAGCGTGTGCTGGCCGCTCGTCCGGCACATGGTCACAGCGAATCGGCAGCGCCTCGAGACCCGGATCCTGACTCGGATTCTTCTGCCCCTCGTCCTCCGGCACGGCCCACAGCTCTGCCCCTGTTTACCCAGCGGTGTGCAGATGTTCTGAAAGCCGGACTCTTGTACCAGCTCAGTGACCTCAACAACTGGAGCGCCTTCACGTTCGTACTGACCCGCACACAGCTGCAGGCGTTCCCCAGCGGGGGGCGAGGTCCCGTCCACGAGCCGATCCTCCAGGTCCCTCTGGCGTCCTGCCTCGCTGTGCAGAGGGACGAGGCGGATGGTGGCGCCTGTGCCTGCTTCCAGGTAGGAGTGGGTGTGGTCATATGAATAAATAAACCTCTAGAATGAGTGCCGTACCATTCCAGCTGACATTAAGTCCCAGTCCCATTTCTTGTTTTTAAACTCTTAGCTGAGTTACAGGGTGTAGAGGTTAAACACTTCGCCCTACTAAACGGGAGGACCCTTCAAAATCCTGATACGTAATTGGAACATGTATAAAATAGAGCAGCGCTTCGTTCCCAAGCGAGTAGCGGTGCTCTGTAGCAGCTCTGCACCAGTCTGCAGTGATATCAGAGGAGCTGCTAGCTAACAAAAGCTAATAGCTATATACACAATTCACCCCCACCTGGTGACCCAATTGTTTGCCATGCTTAGGCAAACGCCACCCAACCCCAGTCCACAGTACACAAACTCACGGACACAGTGTGTTGCAGACTACTGCATAGTTGGAATAGTTGTTGTCCCTGGGGCAGAACCAGTTGAAAACCCCTGCATTTATGGCCTCATTCTTCTTCAGAAGAGTTCCACAATCATATATTATCCCTCCTTCTCGCTAATTTCAGATTCTTATTCTGCAGATTTTTGTTCGATCCTTCCAGTTCCACTTTAAATGCTGCAGTAGCAGTGTAATTGATTCAGCATTTAAGGTTGAATGTTGAATTCATAGCTAACTACTGAGACATCAGTGCTGTTTTTTGCTTGTTCTGAAGTAAAGGGCCAAAATCCACTGAAACTACATTAAACTAAGATAATACACTGATGATCAGAGTTAAAAGGATAATCTGTGGGTTTCTTTGGTCGCTGCACAGATTCTCGCCGGTGATTCACAAGGCGTCATAACCCTTTGTTTGAAGCGTGACTCTAAAAATCTCAGTTTGAGGAGCCATGTCGCCTTCACACTTCACCCCACCCCTCTATCCCACCAATAACTCAAACCCCCTCACCCCTCGGCAACTTGGAAGAGGAGGGCTACGTGGTAGTACTAAGGGATGAAATGGGATTGGGTGTGAAGACATTAGCCTCATATGCAGCTACGCCAGAGCATCCCCTTCCGTCCCATTCAAGTATTTGTAAATAAGAATATTACATTTATTCCAATCCCATCCCTTTGTCCAGGCGATCTTCCCAGAAGAAGTTCTTCGTCTGCGGGCGGAGAGCGAAGCCAAGGCTCAGGACTGGGTGGAGGCTCTGCGCACTGCTGTGGCCGCTCAGAGGCCCCAGGGAGAGAGCAGCCACCAGCTAGCACCCCCTGGAGTCTTGATGAGGAACAAACCGGCCCGGGAGCGGCGGCAGAGAGAAGCTCAGAGAGTGAAACGACAGTCGGTCACCACAAGCTTCCTCAGCATCCTCACCTGCCTCGCGGTGGAGAAAGGCCTCACTGCACAGAGCTTCAGATGCGCAGGTTAGTGTCGGGGTTATGGCACAGAGCAGTGTTTAAACTCGCAGCAAATGAGTCCCGTATGCAACACATTCAACAACATAAACCTGACGTGTTATAAGATACATTCACTTATAATACATTTACCTTAGCTCTCTGAACATGGGCTGAAATGAACGGTTCTGATTCTGCTCCACTTTTGACGTCAAGTGCAGAGACTTTAGAAGTGCCCCGCCCCCTCGTCTGAGTCTGTCCAATCACAGCGCTGGACCTGCGTTTATGTGAGAGCGCAAAGATGAGGTTAAACACAGCAAAACGGCCACAACCAGCACGGAGAAAACGTTAACGGAGAAGAAAGAAAACAGAGTGAAAACGGCTAAAAACCAGAGTTTCTGCTTTTCGCTTCTCACTGCTGTGCACTCAGGGTCGGGGTGAACAGTGAGCAGCTCATTATCATTTAAAGGGACAGGCGCTGAAAGCGGGCGTTCTGAACAGGGCTGTTTAGACAGGGGGAGGTTGCTGCTGTGGGGCTTGTGGGGTTTCGTTAAGAACCAGAATTTTGGAGAAGCGGGGGAATGTGTCTTTTTAACATGTTCATTCTGTTGTTAGCTCTTCAGTTGCCCAGTTCTAAGTCTTATCAGACTGAAAGCTGAAAGTGTTCCCGACCCGTGAAGCCCTCAAGAGTTTTTCCACTGCTTTACCCGGTGACGTCAGACTGTTTTAACGTTGGTTAACCAAGGCCACACAGAGTCATTTTCTATTACTCAAACAAACAAGCATCCGTCTCACAAAGCCGGTGGTGAATCCTTACCGCTGGCCTGTAATTTGGCAAATGGGCACCGTCTCCCCCACTCCATACCCGGCTTGTTTTTGCTTATGTTTTCCTTCGTGACAGTGTGGTATTATTCATAGTCATACGCCATCTGCTTGGTGGTCTCCTTTGTTGTGGCAAGCTTCAAAAGGTGAGGTAGACGGCGGGGGAGGGGTACCTTACTTTTTT